>NC_140965.1:121732640-121770140 GCF_056783735.1 Eptatretus burgeri | reverse complement strand
AGGGCTACGTCGCTGCTGGTCCGACTGGAAAATGAGTGGGTAAAAGACCGACACCGAGAATGAGAGGATGAGAAAGGTCGACCTTCTGGCTCGTCAAGTTGTGGGAGGAGATACCATCGGACATCATCAAGTGAGCATTTCTGAAATGCTGCTTCTCCAACAACATGGACGGCACAGAGGACGACATCATTCGGGAGGAGGAGGCTGCAAATGATGGTGACAGTGACGTGGACTTGCTCGATGCTGATTCGGACAAGCAGTTACGTGCCTTCTTCAATGAGGAAGGCATTGACGAGGACTTCCTCGGCTTTAGCTGAGAAGCTTCATCAAACTCAAACGGCCCTTTTCAGGGCCACAAGTCCACAATAAATATGTATTATACCGGTCTGAATCACTTTCTTTCTTTTTATAGCAACAAAAAAAATCCTCTGTGATATTAAAAAATAATGTGGTGTGTACCCCGATGTGTACCCCGGTCAGAATAGGTACACCGTATCCCTGCGTGTCGTAAAAGGCGACTAAAAGGGTTGGCGTCAGGAAGGGCATCCGGCCATAAAAACATCGCCTCAAAAGGAAACCATGATAAGTACAACTGATGGGCAGGGTACAGCCCGAAGTACCCCGTGGGGGTCCTCACCCCCTCTTGTTAAAACTCAAGGTGGGGAACCCAATCGAAGCAAGGGAGGAAATTTTTCCATTTATGATGACCAATCGTCTGATGCCCCACGTGGAGATCGGTTTCTGAGGTTTGGTACATAGAATGTAGGGACAATGACAGGGAGATCTGGAGAAGTGGTTGAAACATTGGTCAGAAGAAGAGTGGACATATGTTGTGTGCAGGAGACACGGTGGAAGGGAAGTGGTGTGAGAATGGTGAAGGGAAGGCAGGGGCAGAAGTACAAGTTTATGTGGCACGGGTGCCCGGAAGGCGTGCATGGTGTTGGTGTAATGTTTTCTGAGGAGTTTGTAGACAGTGTAGTGAGTGTGACTCGAGTGACTGAAAGGTTGATGATGGTGAGAATTGTGATCGGAAATCTCTTGGTGAACGTCATCTCGGGATATTCCCCGCAGGTCGGTCGAAGCGATGAACAGAAGAACATGTTCTGGTGTGCGATGGAGAAGTTGATGGAAAATGTGAAAGATGAGGAAGTTGTTGTGGTTGGAGGAGACTTGAATGGACCTGTGGGAAGGAGTCCAGACGGTTTTGAGGGAGTCCATGGGGGTTATGGATATGGTGTGAGAAATGGAGAAGGTGAAAGGATCTTGGAGTTTGCTGATGGAGCTGATTTGTTGATCTGTAATACTCACTTCCAGAAAGCGGATAATAAGCTTATTACATACACGTCAGGTGGGTTGACGACAACCATTGACTACCTGATGGTGCGTCAGCGAGATAGGGGAAACCTCCGGGACACAAAGGTGATCCCAGGGGAGGAGACTGTTTCGCAGCACCACCTGGTTGTCTGCGATATAAGGGTGAAAGGTGCGCGGAGAATTCGGCGGGTGAAGTACCAACTGAGGATGAAGGTGTGGAGGTTGAAAGAGGCGACAGTGAAGGAAGCATTAAGAGAGGCTGAGTATGGTTGAAGATGATGTGGTTGAGCTTGAAAGTGGTTGGATGTCAATGAAAGATAGTCTATTGGGAGCCGTTGGTGAGGTATGTGGATGGACAAAAGGACCACCGAGGCACTCGGAAACATGGTGGTGGGGTGATGAAGTTGGAAAGACGATTGAAGAGAAGAGGAAGAAGTTCAAGGAATGGCAAAAGGCAAAGGATACGGTGGAAGAAGAGGCTGCACATGAAAGTTATAAGGAAGCCAAGAAGGCTGCAAAGAAAGAGGTTGCAAAGGCGCAGGAGGCCCATTGGAAAATGTTTGGAGAACGCTTGGATTCAGAGGAGGGTAAGAGAGCGGTATTCAGGATTGCAAACAGATAGCGAGAGAGAGATTTGATGTGACGGGGGTGAGTTGCTTGAAGGATGAAGTGGGACAAATTGTTGTGGATTCAGATGGAATTAAAGGAAGATGGAAGAGATATATGGAAAGGCTGTTGAATGTAGAAAATGAATGGGATAGAAACATCGAGAGTAACCCGGTTTTAAGACCACCAGAGAAGATAACTGAGAAGGAAGTTGAGGAAGCCATAAGAGCAATGAAGAGTAGAAAAGCAGGAGGGCCGACGGGAGTTGTGGGAGATATGTTGAAGGCAGCGGGAAGTTGGGGTGTGAAGAGAATGACAGAGATCTGTAATCTGGTGGTGAAAGAAGGCCGCATTCCAGTGGATTGGGAACTGAGTACCCTCGTCCCTCTGTACAAGGGGAAAGGTGACCCTCTGGACTGTGGCTCCTATAGAGCAATAAAGTTATTGGAGCATGGAATGAAGGTATTGGAAAGGGTGTTGGAGAAGAGGATAAGGAAGAAGGTAAAGATTGACGAAATGCAGTTTGGATTTATGCCAGGAAGAGGAACGACAGATGCAATTTTTATTGTAAGGCAGTTGCAGGAGAAGTACATGGAGAAGAGGAAGAAGTTGTTTTTTGGGTTTGTTGATCTGGAGAAAGCATTTGATAGGGTCCCACGTGAAGTAATGGCATGGGCATTGAGGAAGTTAGGAGTGGAGGAATGGTTGATCAGAGTAGTGATGGCCATGTACGAGAGAGCACGCACAGCTGTAAGGACGAAGGATGGGAACAGTGGTGAGTTTGAGGTGAGGGTAGGAGTGCACCAGGGGTCGGTACTAAGTCCACTTCTATTTGTAGTTGTGATGGAGGTGCTGGCTCGGAGGGTAAAGGAGGGTTTACCGTGGGAGCTGCTGTATGCAGATGATCTGGTGTTGATTGCAGAGAGTATGGATGGACTGAAGGAGAAGATGAACAAGTGGAAGGAATGTTTGAAGGTGAATATCGGAAAGACGAAGGTGATGGCAAGTGGTAAAGCATGTGGTGAGGTGGAAAGGACTGGGAAATGGCCGTGTGCTGTGTGCAGGAAGGGTGTCGGAGTGAACTCCATTCAGTGTACAATGTGTGCTGAATGGGTTCATCGAAAATGTAGTGGTGTGAGAGGGTCATTAACCAGTGTGGCAGCTACATTCAAGTGTAAGGTGTGCATCGAGGGAGCAGCAGATGAAGGAATTGTTGAGTTGGATCTTGGAGATGGTGTGAAGCTGGAAGGGGTGAAAACATTTTGCTATCTCGGAGACATGCTGAATGGAGAAGGTGGATCAGACTCTTCGACGGTTGCTGGAGTGAGATGTGCATGGAAGAAGTTTCGGGAACTGAGTGGCGTGCTGACAAAGAGGGGAGTGTCGTTGAAGCTGAAGGGAAAGGTGTATGCTTCATGTGTGAGGAGTACGATGATTTATGGGAGTGAGACATGGGTACTGAACATGGAGCAGCAACAAAGGCTGGAAAGGGTGGAAATGCGAATGGTTCGGTGGATGTGTGGAGTATCGTTGAGAGAGAGGAAGACAAATGATGACTTGCGGAAGATGATGGGAATAGAGTCTGTGATGGAGGTTGTGAAGAGAAACAGGTTGAGATGGTTGGGTCATGTCTTGAGGAAGGATGAAAGTGACTGGGTGAGAGGAGTGTTGGAAATGAGTGTAGTCGGAAGTAGAGGACGGGGAAGACCGAGAAAAACTTGGCTAAATGTGGTGGAAGAGGAAATGTGGGCAAGGGGATTAAGAAGGGGAGATGCAGAAAATAGGGTAAAGTGGAGAAGATTGTCATGGGGCTCGCAATGCTAACCCCTGCTTTAGCGGGGAAAATGGCCTTTAAATGCTTGAGTGTGTGTGTGTGTGTGTGTGTGTGTGTGTGTGTGTGTGTGTGTGTGTGTCGGTGTGTGTGTGTGTGTGTGTGTGTGTGTGTGTGTGTGTGTGTGTGTGTGTGTGTGTGTGTGATATTAAAAAATAAGAAAGAAAAATATAAACTTTTTCGTATCCTCTCCTCTCTCTCTTAAACTTCTTGAAAATGAGAATAAGACTGTGAGATGAAAGTAAGCGGATACGGGGTAAGCATGTTGATACCTCCGTCACTTTGTTCCGTACAAAGTTAATGTACAAACCTATTTCGATCGAGATCAGAAAATTAAATGATCAATATATTCATTCATCTTGAGGGTGAAAAACATGGGTGCGGTTAATACACAGCCGTGGTTTATGCACCAGAAAAAAGGGACATTTTTAAATGTTGTGAAGAAGTTTTAAAGAAGAGAAACGTTTCATTAAATTCGGGGATACTGCAAAGAAGGTGAAGGAATACAAGAGTAGAGATTGGAATAAAAAAAAAAACATTCTTTCCTATTTTGTTGGTTGTATTCCAAGTATTGAGCCGGTTCCTGGTGCTATCAAGGTCTGCAGAGAGGGAACGGGGCTGCTGCCTGCCTGTCTGAATGAAGAGAAATGATATGGCCGAAGGTGGAATCATCAGGAAAGAGGTACCGGCAGGATTTCGTGGGGAATTAGAAACATCATTCATGAAGATGAGGAATAAGACTTGACCCACAACACTACCATGGGGCACTCCAGACTTGATAAAGAGAGGAGAGGAGACCATCCCTTAGGAGCCACACCAGTTAAGGAGTGGAGGAAGTCAGCGGTCCATGACAGCACGTAGCCTTGGATGCAATAAGCAGGGAGTTTGGAGATAGAGGTGGGGTGGGGTTGACAGACTGTATCAAATGTTCGAGATGTGTCAAAATAGACGGCCCTGATATCATGTCTGACAGTGAGGGCTTCCATCCATTGGTGGGAAAGTAGAAGCAGCATGTTCAAGGTTGAATGACCGAGACTGAAGCTGAACTGCTGATCTGAACTCAGACTGTTGGAGAAAAGGAAGGTTTTCATGTCAGTTGCAACGATAGATTCCGTGACATGCTTCTAAATAGAAGGAAGCTAATGGGCCTGCAGTTAAGAGGATCCATTTTAGCATGTAACTAAAATACATAACTATTTTTTGGGGATTTCACTGCTGTTTCATGCCACACGGGGTGGGGATAGAGGTCAAAACAGAAGATTTTTTTTTAACTCAAAATTGATATTGGGTCGGTCATTCCTGGTGGAACTTTTTGCAATCTTTCAACTTGCTTAAGGTGGTAAGCGTGGAGATTTGTGATGGCACATCATCGACTTCACTCTCGTCTGTTGCAGTGATGTTGGCCAACTTCCAGGCAGACAGAAACTTCCTGAGAGAGAATGATCGAATAAACTCAGCAGAAAGGGGATGAGCAAGAGAAGCAAAATATGTTTTTTTTTTAGGACGTGGAATAATGTCATCTGGGCTTGTCACAGAATGAGAGTTGAAGTTTGCCTGAAACTTCTGTACCTTCTCAAGTGGGAAAGACAGTCTCCAAAAGCAGTTGAGTACGAGGTGTCGATGAGGAGTTGAGTCCGCAAT
The DNA here is from genome assembly GCF_056783735.1 of Eptatretus burgeri. Taxonomy (NCBI): domain Eukaryota; kingdom Metazoa; phylum Chordata; class Myxini; order Myxiniformes; family Myxinidae; genus Eptatretus; species Eptatretus burgeri. The sequence continues at coordinate 121,764,748 of NC_140965.1, read as the reverse complement.
ATTTGGAAGCAAACACAGAATTGAGGCATCCAGCCTTCTCATGAGTGGAGTTGGCTGTGGTGTCATTTGAAGTGATGGAAGGGATGGATTGGAAGCATTCACCTGATACAAACTCAAGGTGTCACCAGGTCTTTGAGGGAAGAGACAGGTTGAAGAGTTTCGACTTGCGGTTGGTGAGATGTTATTTTCTGGCTTTCCTGAAAGTAAAAGTTTGAACATCCTTTTGGATTATCGGAACAGCACAACCCCTAGTAGTGCATAGCAAAACAACACATCGAGTCTCATAACAGAAACTACTGCACAATCTGAGAACAGGTCATGTGAAGGCAGAGTCTTCTGCATTACCATAACACAGCTGGAGATCTACAATTTGCAGTTAAAATAAAAGATAAGAACACAGTTCTACAACCTTAAGCATCATTATGCCATCCCCGCCTCAATGAGTTCACAGCTATACCGCTGAGGGCTGTGCAATGTTTCTCAAGCCTGCCTGGTGGCGGGTTCACGATGCCATAAACAGAGATAGGAGTATGGATGTGAACATGTTTCACCCTGGTTGGGGATTAGCACAACGTAGTGTCTTTCCCACCTGCTGTGGCTTGAACATCCTTCCAGATGTGTGTGTGTGTGTGTGTGTGTGTGTGTGTGTGTGTGTGTGTGTGTGTGTGTGTGTGTGTGTGTGTGTGTGTGTGTGTGTGTGTGTGTGTGTGTCTGTTGGTATGGATCAATGTGAAAGCAAAAATCTTATCTCCTGCAAAATATCTCTGCGTTTGTTTAAAAATATAATCTGTTTGGTGCTGTGTTCAGTTACAATTTTTAAGAATCAAACACTGTACTTTGGCTGCATGTTCGGTATATGCGTTTATGAAGCTTCACATTAAAACAAATGCTTTGACGGAATGTATAGAGTTTCAAATTGTGAGTTTTCAGAGAAGGTTTCGGCACACCAACGTTACATATGACGCACAATGATGTAGTTTCCACGTAATCAATCAATCTATCTATCTCTATCTCTATCTCTATCTCTATCTCTATCTCTATCTCTATCTCTATCTCTATCTCTATCTCTATCTCTCTCTCTCTCTCTCTCTCTCTCTCTCTCTCTCTGAGTTAGCAATAATAATCATCTGACGACACATCTCGAGCACATGGAATAAGCTTTCTGGCACGTCTGGTGTTTTGGTTTGCTGCAGTATAACAAATGTAGTTTTACAACACAACTCCAAAAGCAGTGAACACAGACATTGGCAATGGTGTAACCACTACACAATAGCAATGATCAACGTCAGTGAATATATTCCGAGGGTTGTTGATCGTGTGCAGACGGGATATTGGAATGAACATAATTATGGCTTTGTTCTGATTGTGTGGTCAAGGTTTCCACCACCACCACCGCAGTTTCTTGTCCGCGTGTCGACCAGGGTTTACATTAGCTGGCCACGGAAGGGCTGGAAGCTGGAAGGAATCTGCTGCCATCGGTAGCGCATCTTGCTCAGCGTGCTGCTCTGAAAATCCTCAAACTCTGGAAAGCCAAGCTCGTCGAATATATCATAGAGCCCGACTCGTGCCGCCACCTAAAAGGCACCACAACACAATACAAGGCATTCACTGAATCCCTGCAAGCATACATATGACTCACATTGACAGTGTTGATTGGAGGGAGTCGACCTGGACACTTACTGTATAAACAAACATGACATATCGGAACAAAGAATGCATCTTCACAGTTGAACACAAAATGTAATACTGCCAACCAAGAACAATGCACCAGGAATGATGCATCACCCACAATTCCATGCACACATTACAAGAATTCTTTCTTGAGTGTCAGAAATGTTTCGGAACATCAATGAAATGTTGAAATATAAGCACAATAGGTTCAAACTAACACACACACACACACACACACACACACACACACACACACACACACACACACACACACACACACACACACACACACACACACACACACACACACACACACACACACACACACACACACACACACACACACACACACACACACACACACACACACACACACCTAATTGGACAGAGAGTGTTGTGAACCAGAGATTCGTGAAAATGATCTTTGTATTAAATTGATCTTCACCAAAGCTGTTTGGGTTATTTTAACGAGGTTCATGGTCATCATGCCCTCTCATAAAGTCACACCACCGATGAATACGAAATGAAACCTCGTATCTCGTGCCAGCCGCACTGGGGAACGATCCAATGATCACGTGGATTTGCCTCCTGCCAGTTTACCTGGATTTCACACTCAAAGGTGATACATTGTCCATCATGCAGGTGTTCCTTGTTATATTCATTCTGCCTGATGCAATATCCTCATCTCGAACTTCCATGCAAAGTATATGATGTAATCTTTTGTGTTTTCTTTCCCTTAAATCTATTAGATATTTTCAAGCATTACATTCGGATTTCGCCATCATGTGGCGTTTGTTTTTTTTATTTTATGGGCAGCACCAGCCAGTGTCCATCTCTACTTTGGGCAAAGAAAGATCAGAAATTTGGAAATAATTAACCAGTGCCAGTCCACAATGACATTCCCTTTTCGGAAGTTGACGAGGGATATCGTTTTCGTGTCCATAAGTTTGTGTTGGCACACGAAGCAGCCTGCTGAATGTCCACTTCTGAAATCGTGCATTCTCCGCATATGATGCGACGTCCTGCCCGATAAGAAGTTTGTAACCGAATCCTTTCCCATCAGGAATCGAACCCAAACCAGGCGTTTCAAAGGCGAGTCTGACACCTATGAACAATCCGTACGATGTACAGTAGGTTTTTTGTCAAACTTGAGAAATGGAACGTGTGCTCTGCTCTCCCATCACAAGCACCTCTGTGATTTGGCAGCAGCTGTGCCTGATCTTTGTGTGCAGAGGGAATGAATGCTGCATCTGATGGAATGTTGGACATTTGCCTTGAACTCTTGTGATGAACACAAACGTTTCAGCTGCTGCTTTATTTTGTTTAAACTTGGCAAGCGGTGAGGAGATCCTCAACCTTCATCCATCATAATGACTCGGTTTTCCCATGCAGCACACAATTCAAAAATTCAGAATTGTTCTTAATTTGGGACTAAATTAATCCAAGCGTTTTGCGCACATACGCACGTACGCACGCACACATGCACGCACGCACGCACACTTTGTCCTGTGTCTCTCCTTCAAGTACTCAATATCATTCCATCACCCAGAGAAGTCTGTTGCACATTTTATGAACATTTTGATCAATCTCCCAGATTTGAATCCCGTGGACTGTGCACCTTGACGTGTTCATCGATGACGAACGTCCTTGCTCTCCTAACTGCGTCAGTACATTGATGTTTCCGATCGTCCTTGTCTTTCATTGGATGTGCAACCTTTACACACGATTCTAAGAAACTCTAAAAAGCAAGGGATTTGTCTTTTCTTTCCTTTCCATCACCATTGGTGTAAATATAGAAAGGTTAACACATACATTTTCTCATACATCATGTGTTCTCTTTTTCCAAAAGTATTGGGACAGCACGTCTAAAGGAAATAAATCCTCCTTAAGTGAGACACAATATTTTTCCCACACCGTTTTGTGAAGCTTTGTAAAAGGTATTCCTTCTCTTCTTCCTCTGCTTCCTCTTTTTATTTTGTGTGTTCACATGGTCGTGGGTGGCATCATTTGCTCGGGCTACAGCTTTTCTGCTCGCCTGGGAGGATGGCCTCGAGATACACACACTCGCCTTTAAGCAGTCGAGCTTAGGTTCGAATCCCAACCCAGCTTTAATCAGTCGTCCCGGTGATTCATCAATGCGTGTACCCTCCCTCGGATGGACGTTAAACTGGGTGTCCCATCTGCTGGCATTACTTGGGGGATCTTATGATTTTCCCTCTCAGACATGATGTAAAATATAAAAACATAAAAAGACAAGCAGGACACCATGATGTCCTTCATGAAGAGTAACCTACAGGGGCACTGCATCAGTGGCACACAGTTGTCCCCTCAGCCAATGGTGCTACTCGCAGTAGTGCGCTGCATACCAAAAGATGAAGAAGCTTTGCCACTAATGCAGTGCTCCTGAAGGTTAGAACACAAATTTGGAATTTCTCCCATAGTGCTGACAAGTGGTGATAGCTTGTCTACTTTTTGTGTCGGACACTATGGAATTTTTTTAACGTCCACCAACTGATGCCAGTAGACATGAGACCCTCAGTTTACCATGCATCCGTGATCCGTGGTAAAGCATACACACTGATCCCTTGTCCTGCCTGCAAAACACCGCGATGGCAATTTATTGCTCGAGATTCACAGCCAGGCTCGACAGTTCGGAGATGTGTGTGCACACCTGAAGACTATCCTATCAGCTGAAAAAGGTATTGAAAATAAGTTGAACTGAACATGTCACAGCTGCCTGGCTTTCAATGTGGAATTGGTTATTTGGTATCAAATGTTTGCTACATTTCCTTCACATCGGACCTTCCAAAATCAACTGTGACTCATGTCCAAAGATAAAAGACAACAGGTCAGGACAATATTTTCATAATGACATATCGAGGCAGATTTAAATCTGAAATGTGTTAAGAGCCAATGTTATTTGTGATATATGCCATAATTGTATACAAAATGTTCAGTGATGAGGCCTGAGCTATGCTTGTTGCAAAAAGGAAGATAAACACACGATTATAAATCCAACTAATGGTTTTGCATTAACAACTCTGCATCACTCTGGCTTCGATGTGACAGAGAGGAAACCTGTCTTGGAATTATACTCGATGTCATTCTAGACACGTCACCTTGTTGGAAATGGTCACAACTTGTCGTGGGTGAGCTACCACTCCTTGAATTAGTTTGAGATTTGCATACAATAAGGTGAATATCTTCCTCTTGTCCCAAAACCTTTTTCCAATACAATGCATAAAAGCGTGTTTGTCAGTTTATAGCTCGATCTGGCCAGTAAGCATTGCTTGTGGTATTTGTGGATAAGCATTAGTAAATGCCGATGCATGAACAACTGAAACTGATGGTTGCATGTTATAATTTGTTGCAGCATGAATCGGTGAATTGTAAATTGCTTGATGTAATGAGCTAATTTTGATGTGGATGGCAGTACTGTCTTGTAAACTGGCTGCTAAGATTCCTGAAGATTCTGGAACGTTCTGAGATGAAGGTTCCAGTATAGACAAGAAGCGCATTTGCTGGAAGGCACGGGATCATTCTGTTACGATATAAACCCGCGAGAGGGAGGTGTAGAGAGATGGATGACATGTGACGAGACGTGTGTTTCGATCGTCCCCATGCTTGATTTAACTCCGATGAGTGAACGAGGTGTTAATGTCCAGAGTGTTGATTATAAACAGGTTGACTAAAACTCATTAAGATTGTGTATCAGGAAAGAATTCCTTTTTTCTCTTCAATCATTCTGAACAGGCCAGCACACGAGAGAGAACAACATGACGTCAGTCGATATTTGGACAGCCTTGATGGACACTGCAAGAACATCGAGTGAGAAAAACGTGACAGGACTCAATCGTTCGACAGCTCCGGAGGATGAGGTGAACACGCATGAGTTGAGCCAGTAGGACAGGAATGCTGCTCAGAAACAGCTCAACGTGGGAATCGGAATTGGACATTGTATGTAATGGTGAAATTCTTCATTTGACTGTGTCTGTTGATTTGAAAGACAAGTTTCACAAATGTTGCGCTGTTGATGTGGTAACTGTAGCATCACAGAAATCATAGACCCCAACTGACAAAGATCCATTCGATTGGTAGCCAACCTGTATGATCGTTAATACTCATGGAGCGTAAACCTTGGATTGAAGTCATTAGAGAATGAGCTGGATTCGGTACCACAAACAACATACATACACTAAAGGGAAGGAAACCCCAAAGGTGTACTGTACGGAGATACCGACAATGTTTAGATTCCATGCAGTGGCTCCCAACCTTTTGATAGTTTTGCCTCCTTCCTTAATTACAAACTCTACATTTGCCATTCATACAGCAGACAACTTTATCTCGAGTTCAATACCAACTCATGGCCCCAACATTCTTGGCAAGGAGATCGATATATCACAAAAACACACACACACTCTCTTGTGCATCCTTTGTGGCTGCTGCTTGCATCATTGGTTTGCGACACAGCTATACCGCTGATGCAGTGCCCTGATTACCAGAATCATCCCTTGTAACCATACTCGGTACAGAGCGTTGGTGCTGCCAAAGTAGTCTCCTAAGCTATTGGGCACAATCCTGGGTGGGTCACCACTCTCACGTAGGACACTCGAATGGCTCAATCATCCCAGTAAGCTAGTACTCATTTTGCCAACCTTGGAAGGATGACAAGCTGTCAACCCCACCTGCTGTTAATTCAGTGGCCAACGGGGCTCAAACTCGGGGCCCTATGATCCCAAACCAGCCACCCTAACTGCAAAGCTAACTTCAGGCTTACATATCACAAACAAAGAGCTGAAAGCTTTAGCCAAGATGACAAGGTCCTGCAGTTTGTGTGATTTTCAGCTTGGCATGCCTAGATACAGGAATAAATATTCATAGATTTGTGCATGCGACTTAATGTTTCTAAATATTTACATGAGGAGGTGGGGAAGGTCCATAGCTCGACCGTGGTAAGTTTAACATGATTGCTGTGTTTTGAGTATGCTGCATTGCCATGTATCAGGAACCTGTCAGAGTAAGTCGTTTTGTGACATGTGATGCCGAACCAGCAAATGTAATTTATAGTCAGGGTACTATTGTAAGCGTAAATACTTCTTGTTGGCAGGCAGGGCCACGTAAGCTTGGTGTTGGCTTCCATAGTTGAGGTGGCTGGATTATGATCTTCGGGGTCTTGAGTTGGAGTCCCGTTGAACGATTAAATAATACGAGGTGGGTTGATTCAGCCTGTCATCCTTCCGAGGTCGGCAAAATGAGTACCAGCTTACTGGGAATGGGGGGCACTGAATCAGCGGCACAGCTGCACTCCCAGAAATTATGCAACTAGCAGCCACAAGCTGCATATAAAATAAATTATAATTGATACCGTGTTTCACACAAACTTCATCAACCTTAGTTTTTGGATTTCTCCAACATTTAGGATTTCCATCTTCTTCTAATCTTTTATCCAAGTTTGTTACCGGTCCACAGAAAGAATAACCCAGAAGGTGGTTGATACCTCGTTTACCCAGGTATCCCATTTGTTGTAAATTCACTTCCTGATAAAAACTTTCGCATGTCACCACCAGTTTTATTTTTAGAGATTAAGTTGCTCTTTTTCGATCCACACGTTGACCACATCCCTTTTTTAACAACTATTTTTAATATTAACATACAAGATATTTTGAGTATTAGTTTTATTTTTACATTTGAGAAAAGTAATTGTCGTTGATGCATCAGTCATTCTATTTATTTCGGTGAAATTTTGAAACAGAGTGTGTAAGACTTTTTAACTTTGTCTCTATAATCAGATCATAATTTGTAATTTGTTCCACAGACCAGATTGCCAAGTATCACATGATTTAGTGAGAAATTCACATACACCATTTAACTACTTAAAAACTCCTACTGGGTGGTGATGGTGGTGGTTTGGTAATACCATGTGGAGTTCTCTGCATACAATGAACTATGTATGCACTCACCTCAACCATCCACTGGCTAAAAGGTTTATCCCATGCAAGTGGCTTCTCCAAGAACAGGTAAGTATTGAAGAGTATCAGGAGAATGTATCGCTCCAAGAATTGGAGGCTCTGCAGCTTCAACATCTCTGCTTCAGCCTCACTCTTTGCTGATCTTATCTGAAATGCAACCAACAAAGGTAACCATGAATATCCTCAAATTATCAACATTGATCTACCATTTAGGATCATTACTGCAGGAAGATGCCTTCAAGATCTCAACGTGATTGAAACAAATCTCAAAAGAAATAGACATACACTACCAGTCAAAAGTTTTAGAACATCCCCATTTTTCCAGTTTTTACTGAAATGTATGCAGTTCAAGTCCAGTGAATAACCTGAAATGGTACAGAGCTAAGTGGTAAACTGCCAGAGGTTAAAAAAAAGTTTAGGTTTCCAAAAACTGAAAAATAATGTCAATTTCAGAGTTAACAAAGGCCCTTTTCAGGGAACAAGTAATGGGTTAGCAACTGCGGCTGTTCTGCAGCAATAGAGTAAATTAAGCCTTGAAAGTTGATGCAAACAATTCCTACAGGTGTCCCAACTTTTGTTGATAAGTTGCAAACCCTCTGTCTGTATAAAAGCAGTGTTGGAACAGACTGTGTTGCTCCACCCTCTGAAGCATTATTTGGCCAATATTGAACTGCAGGAAGTAGTGTATTGCTGTCATAATGGCAAGAAAAAGACAATTAACAAAGGAAGACAGACAGACCATTATCACCCTTAAAAGTGTAGGTCTTTCCTTTAGATAAATTGCAAAGTAAGCCAAGATGTCAGTCGGTACAGTTTCCTGCACCATCAAAAGGCACTTGGAAACTGGAGGAAACTGACAGGAAGAGGTCTGACAGACCCAAAGCCACAACACAACCAGAAGACAAGTTTCTGAGAGTCAACAGCTTGCGTGATAGGTGGCTCACAGGACAGCAGCTTCAAGCACAGCTTAACACTGGTCGAAGTAAGCAAGTCTCAGTTTCAACTGTGAAGAGAAGACTTCGAGCTGCAGGTGCGACAGGTCGAGTGGCAGTAAGAAAGCCATTGCTAAGATGGCAAAATAAGAAAAAGAGGCTTGCCTGGGCCATGAAGCACCGCCAGTGGACTACTGAAAACTGGAAGAAGGTCTTATGGACTGATGATTCAAAACTTGAAATCTTCGGTTCATCACGCAGGGTTTTTGTACGCTGTCGAGTCGGCGAAAGGATGGTTCCTCAGTGTGTGACACCAACTGTCAAACATGGAGGAGGAAGCGTGATGATCTGTGGCTCTTTTGCTGGATCCAGAGTCGGCAACTTGCACAGAGTGGCTGGCACCCTGAACCAAAAGGGCTACCACAGCATTTTGCAGCACCATGCAATATCCTCTGATCTCCGCCTAGTTGGTTAGGGGTTCATCCTACAGCAAGATAACGACCCTAAACATACCTCCAGGAAATGTCTGAATTACCTTCGAAGAAAATAACAAGATGTTAGGCTTCAAATAATGGAATGACCAGCACAGTCTCCAGACTTAAACCCCATCGAGCTGATTTGGGGTGAACTGGACAGAAGGGTGAAAGCAAAGCAACCTCCAAGTGCAACACATTTGTGGGAACTTCTGCAACAGTGTTGGGAAGAACTTTCCAAACAATATTTGATTTCCATTGCAGAAAGAATGCCACAAATATGTTCGGTTGTTGTATTTGCAAAAGGTGGCAACTTTGATGGGTCAAAAGTTTAGATTAAATTTTGTTCAACAAAACGATTCCATGATTTCTTTTTATCTGGAATTGTTTATTTGTTCTCTGCTATAATTTCAGAGTACATTGAAACATTAAACTGCTTAAATATCAGTAAAAACTGGAAAAATGGGGGTTCTAAAACTTTTGACTGGTTGTGTATATGCAGTATAGTATTGTTTTTTTTTTTTTAATGAAACCACAAAATTAACACTTCACCATATTTTCGAAATACAAATGTAATGTAAGCATGGTTTCGTTTCCAAAATAAATTCATGGAAAACCATTATGGATGATGTGTAAACCATAGAATATAAAAAGGATGAAAATATAATTGAACAAGAAAAAGAATGCAGTGTGCTGCACATGAATTAAATGAATGTTGATGAACAAGATGTATCGAGATTCATACCTGCCTGTAGGTGCTGATAATAATTTCACGAAGGTGATAGTGCATCGGGGTCATGGTCTCGCTAACAGAATCCAAAGCCTCATCAACCTCTCGCTTCCTGGCCTGGCCAGCAGGCAGCACCCTCACCACAGACTGCACCACCTGTTCTTAGTGGTAGATAAACAGTTAACATTCAGGAAGAGGACAACACAAATACATATTTCTAAAAAGATGACAAGATATTTGGGGTCACAAGACAGCTATTTGCTGTCTATATTTGTAAACTATTTGCCAAGACATTTGGGACCACAAGATAGCTTCATCTGGAATAAAAATCAATGAAAAATATAAATTCCAACCCTCTCATGGGGTGGATCTGGTACATATAAATGGAAGTGGGAAACAAACAGTTAGAACTAGTGCTGAAGTCAATAAAGAAGTTTAAATTTTGAAATTTGGTTCAGATCAAGAGATTCTAGAGCTTATGGCATGTGCAGAAATGAAATAAAGCCACGAACGCTGGCGTCTCTGGGCATTTATAAGCATGACAATGCATCCAGCAATTCATAAGTTTGAAGAGGAGGTATTCGATGGTATGAGTGAGGAAAGTGAAAAAACAAAAATTTGAGCACTTTATCATGAGGAAACCATTGTGGCCTGTTCCAAGTCCAGACATTGTTGGGCAGGCTGAACAAAATGTCGAATTACGACCCAAGCAAGCTGACAGGGGCTGATGCATTGATAAACGATAATTCAATAAGGCCATTGATTGTCTTCAAAAGAGGTGTTTACATTAACCTAAACACCCAGTTTTCATTCATGCACTCTTGTGGAGTTCTCATTGTATGCATGCAAAGTTTGGGGCTGCTAGGTTTCATTGTTTTGGAGTTATGGAGGAGATGGACAGATGGATGAATGGACTGACGGACACAAACTGACATTTATTAGTATAGATGGAAACACGTACTGAGAAAAGCTTTTGTGAATTCTGTGAGTAGACATCTCCATATTAAGTACTTAAAGTGCATAAGAGGTCATTTATCATTGAAATTTCATCATATCATAGCACAAAAGAAATCATAAAAGCAATCCTGGCACGTTGTGTGCTCAATTATGTATCCGTCCTTATTGCACAGAATTATTAGCCCCTGTTGGACTTAGTCCCAAATGGGGGCTGATGGATTTGGTCTCGATTTTTGTGTTTCCATGAATGTGTGCGTGCATCCGCAACCATATCTCTGACATGTATGAACTGATTTTATTTGTACTTGGCACAAAGACAACACATGATGGTATACATATGACTTCATTTTGTTTCGCGATGTGATCAAAGATGGCCGACTGGTGGCCATTTTAGTTATACATAAATATGGGATAGCTCGCCCTTTAACTTCGTACATCAAAAGTACTAAAACAATGGGGGCGATGACATTTTATGTCTATTTTACTTGTTTCATATCATTTTGGGGTTTTGAGTAAAAGCCAATCTTATATCAGTGAGAATGACTTTGTGAAGGTTGAAAAAGTACAATGCAGTTTAATTATCAATTTTGTTTGTCTTTGAAGTTATCAGTAGTTAATAGATTGTATAACATTGAAAGGTCAAACACCTGAAACCACAATAAACCATTCCTTTAGCATCAAACTATCCAATCTTTTTAAAAATCACTTTGGGGGAATTTAATGGAAGCTTTTAAAATAATTTCAGTTAAGCAGTTTGATAACTGGGTATAATATTCTAACATTGGTAAGGTGTTATAATTTTTGTGTCAGCACCTTCAGAAACATAATAATAACAATAATAATGGAAATAATAAAACAATATACAGTAGTCACACATTATATTAACAACAAGGTTATTGAAACTAATCAAATTCATGAAGAATATTAAATGTGAGTCCTCTGTAAGGGTCTGGTGGTGGCTTAGTAGTAAGAACACCAATAGGTTGTGGGAATGACACAGCAGATCATGTCATGTGTTCAAATACAGCTGATGGCAAAATTATTTGGAATTTGGGTTCTATGGTTCTGTAAGCTGAGATAGTCTTAGAAAAATTACAAAACTGAAAACATATCATCAGTAAAAAACTGACGAGTTCACTAACAACCATCAGGGAGGAGGTAATCTGCCGACTTCACTTGGTCTGGTCTGCCAGTGATGCCAGTGCACACACTTGGATGCCCTTAATGAAACTTGTGATGGGTATTACAACAATACCTACTGCATGAAAAAGGAAGCTACACCCAATAACTCTTTCAGAATAATCAGAAAGGCAGTCAAATTTACAAAACACATGGTATTATTGCAACATACAGCTGTCCAAAGCCCTGAGAGCAATCATGAAGGAGGAGTTCAAAAAGCTGCATTTTTAAAATAGTATGGTTGGTGGCATTCTCACCTCGAACTCCCCTTTGGAATATCTACAGTCAGGAACACGGATGTTAAGGTCCACATCTTGGCTGTCAGCTGGGAAACCCTGCAAGCAGTATACTGTTGTTGCATGGAAGTGAATAAAAAGAAAATTGGTGTGAAATCGTTCACAAAACCATTTTTGTTGTTCATGTACTTTTGATTTTGAAAAACAAAATTTCTTTCCAAATGCAGTAACTGATAAATGACGATCTAAGAGGGCCGATTTAGAATGTTACGATTCAAAAAATTCACAGAGGTAGGATGCAGAGGCAGGTGCTATGTTAGTTTACCGGTGGGTTCAAAACTGAGTAAGCACACCAGTTTTCAGTGGGTCAGTTAAGCTGATCTCATGTCTGCTGTCACATTCATTCATGAACATTGTAGATTCGCAGTGTCAGGAATTGAGAATTGAGCATTTTGGCAAAATTCAAAATGCATAAGCAGGGATAAATTGAGAAAATTTAAAGCGATTAAAAGAAAGTGTCAGGAAAGGAAAGAGAAGGTTCGGTAATGCAACGTGGAAAAAGGAGAGGTGAGGTTGAGGGGAGACAGAAGTCAGAGAAGGGAAGTGGCCTATATAGGTTGACAATAGTGGGTAATGGTCAAAATTCCAACAAATTTTGTGTTCCTTCATCCAGTCCCAAGCACCTGGAAAGATGAATGAAACAATAGCAGACAAAATTTCTAATTCTGGAATTCCAGTCAGACATGCACTGGCTTTGTAAAGTTTATCATTGTTTATCTTTATATTACCTCCTCCAATTTATCTTGTCCCTTCTTTAACTCCTCTCTCATCCCATTTCCTTTGAGTTCTTTACTTAACTCCTTTTGTTCTCATTTAAATCCCACTATTTTCTTTGATAACCCTTTCACCTCCCCATGGATGGCCGCTAGCTCCGCCTTTACAACACAACAGCTTCGTGTTGCCCACATTAATTTTTGCCATCATGTGTGCTTGCATAACTATTATATCGGGGCTAACCCCCCCCCCCACCCCCCGCTGCTGCAGTGGGCAGGGAAGAAGACGCCACAGAATCCTTTTGTGGTCCCTCCACCTCCATGTCAATTTGGGTTGCAGTGTCATCTAGCCAGCTTTGCCCCTTCTGGTTCCGCTCGTCCTGGCTCAACCTTGTGGTAGTTGGTTCCAGAAAAAAAAAATTCCCAACACAGCTCCGCAATTTCACTTTGAGGTGTGAGAATTCACACCTTGGGTTTGAATGCTGAAATAAATGATATCTGTGTCAGTGAGTGTCGGTGACGGTCGGGTGCTCACGTCCCGCTCCTGATCACAAATGTTATGGTCACCGGAATCGGACCAGTGTCCCGATCCCAATCCTGATGAACCAATGTTATGGTAAACCACCGGGTGGAATCAAGGTCAAATCCTCAACCTGCACAATCACCAATTTAGTTACAGATCATCGAAAGAGACCATACGCCATCAGCCGGGAAAGCCAAATAGATCCTTGCTTTGGTTTTCAGCTCAAATGAAAATCTATCGCTTTATCTGGATCATCCTCTAAACAGGATGTAAGGCCCAGTCGTGGCTTGGATGATCCAGCAGTGGTGAATTGAAGCAATTAAATTTAATAAACGGAGGAGCGTAGATTGGAGGAGAGAAAAGCTATTACAGAACTATTACAGAATCAATGTAAGAACTGTACTAGAACAATTTATTAGGTAAAGTTGTGATTCCACTGCACCCATGATAACCCATTCAGCTTAACCATGTACCTTATTCATTCACTCGACGAATACCATGACAAACTGGAGAATTCACAAACAAAGAGAATTCACAAACAAAGATTGCCGCCTCTGCGGCGATGCTTGTTTTCGGCTTTGCGGCCTCAATTACTTGTGTAATTGTGAAAGAACATTTAACGAGGAGATAATATAGGACGGAAGGATCACTATGAAATCTGTCTGGACATAATTCGACACATTGTAATCCTTGTACACAAATACCATATTCTTAGCAAAATACGTAATATTAAAATAACTATATTACGCCATCTGCTTTAACCACCATCACATCCCCGCAACATTGCCCCCTCCTTTCTCTGAGGTTCATCCCAGACCTAAGGGGACAACCTGTTTCTGACACATACACATTCCCCCATATTCTAATCCCACATGTATACATTGTCTCCCAAGTCTACCTGTCGAGATTTTTTTCTGCAGATTCTCCCGCTATGCACATACTTAACAATTCTATCCCCCAACATTCTAAATAAAGAAACAAAGGCTGGAGATGGTCGAAAAGATGGGAGATGCAGGTTGGGGGTAGCAAGCAGGCAAGATAGTCAGCTTTGCTCTCAATCTCCTCACTGCACTATCTCCCAAGATGATCCATTTCCAATCATACTCAGGTTCCCTCAAAGCTATTAAACCCCTCCCGTTTCGTCCAACCCCTCAAGACATTCTTGCCCTTCTAATTCTGGCTCTAATGCTAATCTAAACATGGGAGGGTCGAAGGCACATGGTGCAACTTTGGGGGCTGACATGGTTTGCCCCACAGAACTCACTGGAGAAGCAGCACAAGAGAGGATTCTCCCTTCTCCCTATCAATTTGGGGACACAATGGATCCCACGCACAGGCCAATATTACACTCATCACTGGTGGCTGTGACATCAATAGTGCAAAGGAGAAGTGTTCGTACTCTAACCTAATATTCCAAAAAAACAATGTTGTCCCCCTCAGGTCAGGTCAGATATGGAGCAGCATATATGCGCTGGAGCAGCACGTCGCTGCATCCACTTTCCACTGGTACTCCAGGGGCCTCCATCTGGCCATCCCCCAGGCAGATGCCTGGCCCATCCCCATCTCCTTGAGATGCCGATAAACCTGCTGCAACCACGAGGAATGTGGTCGGCACCGTTAGCCTCCTCCACTCAGGAGGCTCTCTCGAAGAGAGAATCTGGTGAGCAGAATCAGCGTCAGGAAAATGAGCTACATGTCCATTCAGCCGCAGCTGACGACCACCACGTCCGGATACGGTCAATCAATGACCTCTTTCGTGCAAAGCCTGACTGCTCTGGGCGCTGGTGCTCAAGCAGATGGTGGTGAACCTGATCATTAATTATTTCAACAAAGACCTTGCCCAGCACTAAGAGCATCGTCACCCCTCGGTAGTTGTTTCAGGCCTGGCAACCACCCTTCACTTTCCAGATAGGGACAACACGGCCTCTCTTCCAGTTAGTTGGGATGATGTCTGTGTTCCAGACAGAGCACAGAACTGCATGCAACAACATGGATGCAGAATTTCCACCAGCCTTGAGAAGTTCAGCATGGATGCCACAGATCCTTGGAGGTTTACCCCATTTCAATCTGTTTACAGCAGCCTATGTTTCCATAAATGAAGGTGGATCATAGCTGATAGGTGAGTCAGCAAAAGTGATAGTAAAAACCCTGACATCAAAGTCAACAGCTGGTGGATCAGCCTGGTTCAGCCACTCAAAGTAACCGGCCCAGCGGCCTTCACTTCAGACTCCTCTGTCAAGAGCCTACCACCTCCTGCTCCAACTGCAGTAAACCGAGGGATGGGCTTGGAGGAAAACAATGCACAAAATTCCCCTGGAAGCAGGACGAGAATCACTGTACCACAGGTGATGCTCTACCCCTCAAAGATTCCTCGCACATAGGGATCCTTGTCCACCCTTAGTGCATGTACAGTTTTACACCTCAACTCCCTGAACAGCTCAGCTCTGCCATTAAGCCTGGCCCTGCATCTCTGGTCAATGGTATCCAGTGTCCCTTGAGAGACAAAATTCTTCTTCGCCCTATAGTAAGTTCCAAGACATCCACCGGCAACATCCAGCATGGTGGTCTGGAAGGCCCTCCACAACTGTTCAGGATTCCACAAAGCACCCAGATCCCCCAAATCCCCACTCAGCCTGTTCACAAACTCCTCAGCTAACCTTCCATCCTTGAGCTTGCTAACATTCAGCCCTAGGCGGGGATGGTACCATTCTCATGGATTTAAGCTGCAACTTCTGAGTTGCTCCAACAAGCATGTGGTCAGTATTGAGGAACTGAGCACTCTGGAAGACCCTGCAGTTCGGGATCATCCTCCAGTGACCTTCAACCAGCACATGGTCAATCTCCTCTGCCACACAACCAGTGTTGAAATATCGCGTCCCACGATGAGCCTGTGGGTGCTGAAACCATGAACCAGCCACCTTAACTCCATGACTTCTTGTAATGTCAAGAAACTTAGTGCTATTCTGGTTCATATGTTCTGGGAACAACACGTCTCATAACCATCCCTATCAGTTCCAGTCGATGCATTGAAATTCCCTAAGACTAGAAGAGTATCTCGCCTGGGGCACTGATGAAGCACAGACTAGAGCATGGCATAGAATGTGTCCTTCACAATGAGATCACCCACCTCAGTCGGAGCATGTACTGAGACCAGGGAAACACACCCAAGGGGTGATGTTGCCTTCTTGTAATTCTGGCGTATTATAATATGCTCGTTTCTGGCTCTAATAATTCTGGCTCTAAATAATATGCTCATTGACCGGTGTTACCTCAATTATCATTGGAGTCAGCTTATTAAACACAGCTACATTAACACCTTGGACATGGAAGCCATTAGAGCGACCAGATCAGTAGTAAGTGTAACCACCCACCATGATCTTGCCACTAGCCAGTCTCCGAACCTCAGAGAGTGCTGCAATACTGATGTTCAAACGCTTGAGGGCAGATCAAAGCAGAGACAGGTGATCATCCTCTCTTAGGGATAGGACATTCCAAGCACCCACCTGAAGGGAACGCCTCAGGTTAATCCAAGAAGACCATCGTCTGGTGGACGACACCTCAACACCACCCAGACCCGTACTACCGCAATCTGGCCTGGAAAGGTTACCCTGTGGTTTCCCTCCCATCATCAAAGAGTGGGGATCCCGAAGGCTTTGCCCCAATCCCATCATGTGGTGATCTGCCCTGCAGAGGGTAGCTGCATCGGAGGTACTCCAACGGAGTGGGTTTTCAGATTTCTTTGCGTTATTTTTGTGTTTTGCAGAGTGAAGGGTTTTACGGTTGCTGGAGTGCAAATCCTGCTACTAACCTCAAAAAACAAAAAGTAACCCAACTGCAGGAGGACATCTGTAGACACAGTTGGGCACTAGATATGGATGGTCATTGTCTCACAAGGAGCTCCTCCACCCTTTGACAGGTTTTGTTTTTAATCCTGCTGGGTGTCCATATCCAAACACCCTCCTCACCAGCAAATCTGGTGGGGTAGATGGTTTAGTCGCTGACAACCCGACTGTGAAACAGGTTAGTACAGGTTTACATAGTACCTGAGGCAAGTCACAGATATAATCTGGCCTGACCTGACAGATCTAATCTGGCCCGAGTTGTCCCCCTGCTTACTTTTAACCCCCTTAAAAGTGGTTCATGTTCTGGTGCCCTATTCAGATTAGGCTTGGACCTCAGATTTTCATTTTGAGCTCCTGCCCAATCTCCTGGCTGGGCAGTGTGGCCCCCCTTTGCAGGATCTCCACCTGCTCTCTAGCGTGGCACCCCGAGCTGCTGGGTCACCTTGCGAGCCGCCTTGCTCTGTCCAAATTCTGGGGATGGGGGCCCTCACTGGCTCCCTTATACCTATTGTGCTGCCTCTTTCTGGGCTTCCATGTCCTATGCTGGGCCAGTGCCCCTCAGTACCCAGGGTGCCCTTCATATTTGAGCTCTGGCTCATTCTCGGTCCACAATCCCAGACATTCACTTTCACTTTTGCACCCTTAAATTTATGGCATTTTCTTCTTTCAGCACCAACTATGAAGCAGTTTCCATTGTGCAAAACATTTAAATCCCCACTAATCACCGATCTCTAGTCACACATATTCACACTCATCATTCTCTTTGCACCATGTATCTGTACCAATTATGGTTCTCACTCCAATGTCTCATGACACTCACTGTTTTTACTGCTCCATCCATTCCAAATCACATCGGACAAGAAAAAGGAGAAAGGCATTCTAACCTAACAGACAATTATAAAGAAAAGTAACTCATTATTATCATTTTAAAATGTCTAAACCCCTCTTGCCCTATCCATCATACCCGTCAGAAGTCTATTTCTGTCTCTGCCTCAACCTACCTGAGCAGCTACCGTAGGACTCCCCACAGAGATCCTTGAACATCGGTCGCTATTCCCAGTGGTCTCGCATAACTGATCGCTCCACGGGGCCAACATGGAATCCCATATTACCCGTCTCAGTGCCCCAACCCTGGCACCAATGATCATTCCCACAACAATATCGATACATATATATATATATATATATATATATATATATATATATATATATATATATATATATATATATATATATATATTTTGTTGCAGTTTTGGAAAGAATTACATTCAACACATAAGAGATCCCATGCGTAGTTATCTCCACACAAATTGTGTTCAGCTGATATACCCTCCACCTAATTTCAATGGAAGGGGGAAGATGTGGTGTGTGAATGTAATTGGAACTATCTCCTCCTTTGTGCTCTTACTCAATCTCAAACGCTCACTCCCCAACTTTGTACTCTTCCCCAAGCAAGCTCCATCTTCAAACCTCTTCCCCAAGCAAGCTCCATCCTCAAACCTCTTCCCCAAGAAAGCACCATGCTCAAACCTCTTCCCCAAGCATGCTCCATCCTCAAACCTCTTCCCCAAGCAAGCTCCATCCTCAAACCTCTTCCGCGAGCAAGCTCCATCCTCAAACCTCTTCCCCAAGAAAGCACCATGCTCAAGCCTCTTCCTGAAGCAAGCTCCGTCTTCAAACCTCTTCCCCAAGCAAGCTCCATCCTCAAACCTCTTCCCCAAGCAAGCTCCATCCTCAAACCTCTCCCCAAGCAAGCTCCATCCTCAAACCTCTTCCCCAAGCAAGCTCCGTGCTCAAACCTGTTCCCCAAGAAAGCACCATGCTCAAACCTCTTCCCCAAGCAAGCTCTGTCCTCCAACCTCTTCCCCAAGCAAGCTCCGTGCTCAAACCTCTTCCCCAAGCAAGCTCCACGCTCAAACCTCTTCCTGAAGCAAGCTCCATGTTGAAACCTCTTCCCCAAGCAAGCTCCATGTTGAAACCTCTTCCCCAAGCAAGCTCCATGTTGAAACCTCTTCCCCAAGCAAACTCCATGCTCAAACCTCTTCCCCAAGCAAGCTCCATGTTGAAACCTCTTCCCCAAGCAAGCTACATGTTGAAACCTCTTCCCCAAGCAAGCTACATGTTGAAACCTCTTCCCCAAGCAAACTCCATGCTCAAACCTCTTCCCCAAGCAAGCTCCATGTTCAAACCTCTTCCCCAAGCAAACTCCATGCTCAAACCTCTTCCCCAAGCAAGCTCCATGTTGAAACCTCTTCCCCAAGCAAGCTACATGTTGAAACCTCTTCCCCAAGCAAACTCCATGCTCAAACCTCTTCCCCAAGCAAGCTCCATGTTGAAACCTCTTCCCCAAGCAAGCTACATGTTGAAACCTCTTCCCCAAGCAAGCTACATGTTGAAACCTCTTCCCCAAGCAAACTCCATGCTCAAACCTCTTCCCCAAGCAAGCTCCATGTTCAAACCTCTTCCTCAAGCAAGCTCCATGCTCAAACCT
This sequence comes from Eptatretus burgeri, assembly GCF_056783735.1. NCBI lineage: Eukaryota > Metazoa > Chordata > Myxini > Myxiniformes > Myxinidae > Eptatretus > Eptatretus burgeri. The sequence goes on along the minus strand of NC_140965.1, from coordinate 121,744,972 downwards.
CTTTCCCAAGCAAGCTTCATGTTGAAACCTCTTCCCCAAGCAAGCTCCATGCGCAACTCTCTTCCACAAGCAAGCTCCATGTTCATACCTCTTCCCCAAGCTCCATGCTCAAACCTCTTCCCCAAGCAAGCTTCATGTTGAAACCTCTTCCCCAAGCAAGCTCCATGCGCAACTCTCTTCCACAAGCAAGCTCCATGTTCAAACCTCTTCCCCAAGCTCCATGCTCAAACCTCTTCCCCAAGCTCCATGCTCAAACCTCTTCCCCAAGCTCCGTGCTCAAACCTCTTCCCCAAGCTCTGTGCTCAAACCTCATTCCTCAACTCTATACTGAAACCTCACTCATGATCCATCATTCACCACTCCGTACTCGACCCCCTTCTCAAATAAACATTCACAGTCCCGTAGTCAAACCATATTCTCATATCGGATTCTCAAACACACATTCTCATGCTTCAATTCAAAACCACTTCATTTCAACAATGCTTTGATGGAGTAACCACCATTTCAGCACCACAAGCATCCTTCACGCTACTCCAATTCAGTGCTCCAAGCATTCCCCCACATTGCGCCAATTTAGCGCAAACGTTCTCCATATAACCACACTGAAGGTTCCTACCCCTGTGCTCGGGAGAAGAATCGACACCACTGGATCACAGCGTGCCAGTGAATCGGCATGGCTGGATGCTGAGGAGAGGACGTGGTTGGAGACAGGATGAAGGGTAATAAAGACCCTGATGGAACAGTTCACAAGTGGTCAGAAGTTTGTGTGCTGAGTGAGAAGTTCGAGTTGTAGAGTTCAGCTCCTAAGAGCAGAGAGAGGGGTCAGTGATTGTCAGTCAGTCAGTGCTGGAGAGAGTCATTCAGTCTGTGCTGAGCAAAGAAGTACTGAGCTATGAAGTGCAAAGTTTAAGTCCTGGAGGGAGGGAACTGGCCGGATTGATCAAGTGGAATGAGCAGAGCACCAAGCAAAGTGGTGCCAGGCAGAACGAGCAAGCCAGCCGAACTGACCTCTTACACGTCCTTCATACACACACCATATAGCCTTACATCTTCCAGTGTAAACACCTCGTTGATTCGCATTCTTGTAAAGCATCAATCTGAGTGCACACCAGTTCTTTTCAGAGATTGCACGACACGATACAACATGACAGAGCAACTCCCACATGAACCTCTCACTCACCTGCACCTTACAAGTTGTTACACATGAGCCAGATGGCTCAAGTGTGGGTGAGGCTGGGGTCAAAAACCATACCCCACCGACTTCTCTTCTTTCTAGCTGTCCATCTTTCTTGTCTAATTTTTAGAAATGTATGAGGTGCCTATGTCTTGTTTAGTGATGAGGTTGACTGTCTAAGGGGCTTGCATGCAAAAGGGCTATGACCTTTTTCATGTGACACTGCATCTTATTGTAAATACGTGCCTAATTTCAACAAAGACCTGTAATTTCAAATCTTCCAGAGTGTCTCTTTCCTCCATTGGTTATATGTAATATGTAACAAGTAGACAGTTCACTCCACTGGTTCACCACGGTCAGACTCGCTGACGTCCCACTTATGGTTCTGCTCGGCCATACCTGATCTATAATAATATATGTCAATGTGTGTGTATATGTGTGTGTATATGTGTGTGTATATGTGTGTTTGTGTCTCCTCCATAACTCCAAAACCATGAAACCTTGTGGCCTGAACCTTTGCAGGCACACTAAGAGAACTCCAAAGGAGTGCATGAATGAAAATTTGGTGTTTGGGTGAATTTAAACACCCCTTTTGATGACACTTAGCGGCCTGATTTAATTATCGTTTGTTTAGCACCATCATTGGTCACCTCACTGTCCCTCGCTGGGGTCTTAAGTTGCCATGTGTTTTTTTTGGCCTGCTCAACAATGCCTTTACTTGGAACAGGCCGCAACAGTTTCTTAACGATAAAGATTTTATTTTTTTCACTTTCCTCATTCATATCATCGAATGCCTGATCATCATACCTATGAATCGCAGAATACATCACAATGCTTATAAACGCCGGGAGAAGCCAGTGTTTGTGGCTTTATTTAATTTCCACACATGCAATAACCTCGAGAATATCTTAACCTGAGCTGAGTTTCAAATTTTAAATTGTGGAATTGACCTGAGCAGCAGTTTTGACTGCTATGATATTGTTCATTTGCGCAATTTGGACATTGTTTGACATTTTGGGCATCCCCGGGTGTTTGTGTTTTATTTAGTTTCCACACATGCAATAACCTCTAGAATATCTTAACCTGAGCCGAAATTCAAAATTTAAACTGTGGAATTGACCTCAACAGCAGTTTTGACTACATAAAAAAGTGTTTCGTTGTCCAACTCAGACATTGTTTGATATTCTGGACATCTCTGGGGGGGGGGGTGTTTAATATTACCGATCGGCGATCGGCAATCGCTTGCCAAACCTGTTATTCCTAATCAACCGCTATGTTTGAGTGCTTGCTTGAGTGCTTAGGCCATTTGGCGAGTGCTCTACAAGCTGATTGGAAATTTGTTTATAAGCCGTGGCAATACATGGCAAAAATACCCGTACTGTCTCTCTGCACTGTCCTTCTGCACAACACAATCAAAAATACATTGATTGACCAACTGCTTGTGTTGTGCCCCGTGGTGTCATACGGTGCCAAGCCTGCCATTTCTTACCAATGGATGGATTGAGGTAAGGGATGGATGGAGGGAAGGATGAATGGAGGAAAGGAATGGATGTATGAAGGGAAGAAATGGGGGGATGGGATGGATGGATGGGATGGAGGGAAGTGATGAATGGAAGGAGGGAAATGTTGGATGGATGGAACAGATCGATGTTTGTTAGACATGACGAGACTGTAGAAGGCAGCGTGAATGAAATATTTTTGGGCCATCAAGTGCGGCCAGTATGGCTTGTATGTGCCAGTGCACAGAGTCCACCAGCATCTATAATTCTCCAGTAAGGATGCAGCACCATTCTTCCATGAGAAAGTCAATCAACACACAACTTTTTGATGGAAGTGGAAAATGCTGTCTCAGTCGTTGTTCAATAATATCCCATAAATGCTTGACTGGGTTCAGATATTGGGACTGAGAAAGCCATGGCATATGAATAACATTAGTGTCACGCTCATCAAACCATTAGGCGACCACATGTACTGTGTGGACCGGGGCATTGTCATCATGGAAGACACCCCTCCCAGCAGGAAATAAATGCTGCCATTAAGTGAAGGTGTCTTCACATGTGGTGAAGATGATCACTCAGTACCATTAAGGTGTCTTGCCTTCAAAGGGAATGACTGCACCCAAACCATGCCATGAAAATGTGCACAGAACATTACAGAACCACGAGAACCCTTCACCGTTGGAACCAAGTTCTCGGGGTTGTGTAGTTCTTTATGTTGGCACCACATGCACACTCATCCATTTGTCGAGAACATGCTGAAGGATGATTCATCTGACCATATCACATTTCTCCATTGTTCGTAGTCCATTGGGTCACAAATGTGCATTGCCAGTTGTGGTGAGCGGTTTGTGCGCTGCAACCTGACTATGGTTTCCCACACTGTGGAGGACCATTATTAAATGAAACTAGCTGCTTGCGTCCTATGTTGAAATTAACAGTCAATTGATCTGCAGTTGCTCATCTGCTTTGCATTACACTTCAAATTAATGCACAGATATCATGATCCTGGAGAATGCAGTTCCGGCCACTGTCGCCTTTTGCTAATGATGTCTTTACCTTGGAGTTCCATGCTGACATTACCGTCACCACCCTTGCTCGTGAAACATCAGCAACTTGAGCAGGCTGTCACTGAAGCTCCTGCCAAATGCGCCCAATCACCGATCTTTCAAAGTCACTGAGGTCTCTTGCATCCATGCTAGCCATAATTATCGGCAACAAGGCCTGTGCAGCATTTTAACACATGACCCAAAGCATGCTGGGATGTTACTTGCTAAATTAACACATGGGCCACACCTCTGTGGAAGCCATTGCTTTCAACATACTTGGTGTCTCTCATTTACTCACACATTTCCAATTTTTTTTGTACATGACCAGTATATGCATGGCGTTCCAAAAAGACATGGACAAATTTGGTTGTTAATATTGTTACAGTTGTGGGTGTAGATGAAGCAATTTCATAGCAAAGTTAGGCTTGTATAGTGTAGCATGGCCTGTGGACGAGCAGAAGACATCTCAATGTAACTTAAGTAGGGAAACTGTCAGCTTAAGTTGTTACATGCCACCACATGTGGGGCAGTGCCATGTTAATTAGGTTGGGATTATGGCCAATTTTTCCCAGAATGCGTTTGGCTCCTGTGACCTTTTCCTATGTTGTTGTGTTGACAAGACCGGCGATAAACAGGAATCATGTCCTCAAAACAACAACTGAGCTGCACATTCTGAGCAGGCAGAAACCCCGCCTTCTCGGCTTTGTGCCAACAACCCATGACCGGTGGGTGTCAGAAGGTTCAGAAGAGAAGCGAGTGAGGAGATGGCGGTTGGAAGAGAAGGGCATTATGTTGCGTCTCCTCGACATGCTGAAGAAGGCTGCGCGATTCTCATGTTCGTGCTGTGTGCATTTGCCCACGTGCTGGAGCAAGACAATAGCTATTGACTGTTTGGCTGAGTCATGAAGTATGTATGTTTCTGAGAAGGGAAGAAGAGCATGCCTCATGGCGTGATCACAGGGCCTCAGAAATCATCTCCTCCTATGGTTGAGGAGGAAGGAGGGCAATCTTGGTGAAAGGACCTGGTGCAAGAGAGGAACGGTTGGCATATTCGCTCGTTAAAAGAAGCTGCACGGCATTTTCTGAGCACTGGCGTTGAATTCCGCCTTGGTGCTTACCGTCCCAAGGGTTCAGCTTTGCTAGAAATTCTGACATGGATAATGAGGATGGGAGTGGTTGAGAGTGACTCAATGGTTGGTAAAGGGATCGATTTGGAAACCAGAATTGTCTTGTGGTTTCAATGTCTGTTATATGTCAAGAATTGAATTGCGTTTGAAGAATGAATGCCAATGATAACATGCAAGCAGGCCATGGCAGAGCAGGAAAACAATGACCATTTTAAATTGCAATGTTTGAGAATTGAATGGCAGCAGGGGAGGAAATGAGATGTTGGATTGTGTGGGGAGGGAAGATGTATGGGTCCGCAGGAATGGATCAAGCTGTGGAGGAGTGATGACTGTGCCCCCCCACCCCCCACCCCCGCTGTCCCAATGTAATTTGTCCCTCGCAGCTGGTGGTGTCTGGAAATGTGGACCCATCGAGAGGGGGGTTTGGTTGGGTGACCAGCAGTAAGAAGATCCTTGGCAACCCAGAAGAGGCCAAGAGAGCCCAGATGGTGCGGAGACCCTTCCTGGCGGGACATTCAGCAAAAGAGCTGTTTGGCTGTGAGGGACCGAGTTGAAGTCGGGGGGGGGGGTGCAAAAAAGTCACAAGTCGGGCGATATGTTTTCGGACTACGGGCACCACAACCAGAAGCGTCCCCACCATATTGTTGTACGGTACCTCCCCTCTGCCAAATTGATGATCACAGGTGTGTAATAACATTGAAGCCATGGTCTTGCAGGGCCGGAATGAATGGTTGAAATTCGGTTTATGTGTGTGAGTGTGTGAGGAAAGGTTCACTTGATCCATGTCACTAACCTGTACCAGAAGACTGGGCCCATGGAAATTTGGATTAGGCAAATTTGGATGGCTCTGCAGGTAACGTTGGGTATTGTGGTATCCACCAGGGAAGGCAGTCTTTCGAAGGGGGGTTGTACAAACGTCAAAAAATTTTGGCTTAGGTTTTGTCTCTTGGAGTAGATTTGTTGTGTGTGCTTTCTGATATTTTCTACCTGCCCCAGGAGTTAGGAGCGAGGTTCCAAGAGTTTTGCAAATATTTGAATTGTTGTGTTTCAGGGGTGTAGAAGGTTATGGAGAACAGGTAAGTTAGTTATGGCTCACTTCCTACACCCACTCCGAATTAATTTCATAGGCTAATTCGGTGTGAGTTGGTAAGTGGTAAGGCTGGAATGGTAACGCCTGCATTGAACCTTGCAGGAGTTACGGTTCTGTGGAGGGGGCTGTGTTATGGTTGCTGGGGTAGATGGAGGAATGTAATCACAAAGTTAGGATTGTATAGTGTCGCATGGCCCATGGATGAGCAGAAGACATCTTGATGTCACTTAAGGGGGGAGACTGTCAGATTAAGTTGTTACATGTCACCGCATGGGGGTGGGGCTGTGTTTTTTTTTTTTTTTTTTTTTTTTGTTTGTTTGTATACCTTGGTCGAGGCTCGTATGAGAGCGAACACACAACTCACAGCAAGGAGGCATGAGACAAGAGGGGCGTTTGTGGAAGGGACAAAACAGTGGGGAACAGACACATTAGGTGAACTGTGGAAGGGAGAGGGATGGGGATGGGACGGGGAACATGGCGAAGAGAAGATGGACATTTCAGGGACTTTCAGGAAGGAAAGTAGGAGAAATGAAGGAAGTGGGCTTGGGTGGATTATCGGGGGTAGAAAAGATCGAGGATTTGGATGGGGGAAGATAAGAGGTGGTGGTGAACAGCTGTTTTGAAAGCCTGGAGGGAAGAATGGGAAAGAATAGAGTGAGGAAGTTTATTCCAAAGGCGGGAAAAAGAGGAATGAAAGAGTGAAGATGAGCAGTGATTCGTGATTTTGGTAGTTTTACCAGAAGGGGGTTGTTGGCGGACCTTGAGCGCCCTGTGGAAATGTGGTGGGGACAAATCGCAGAGAGAGCAGGGGGGCAAGGCTGGAGAGGAGTCGGTAGAAGACAGAAAGACCACCGACCAACCTGCGGTGATTGAGTGAGAGGCCCAAAGACTCAGCTTCATTGCGGGAGATGCCGATGATCTTAAATGCCCTGGTTTCGACAGCGTGAAGCCGAGAAAGGTGGGAGGCAGGAGCACCAGCCCAGAGGGGAGAGCAGTACTCCATCAGGCTACGGACAAAAGCTTTGTAAGTGGTCAGGAGCTCAAGAGGGCCGAGGAAGGACTTAGCACGACGGAGGATTCCCAGTCGGCGACTGGCTTTGAGGCGAGGTTGGAAATGTGACTTTCCCAGGAAAGGTCATGGCAGATAGTGAGACCTAGAAGCTTGAAAGAAAAGACTTCTTCCAGAGGATTGTTGAGAAAGTGGATGGTGCCGTTTTGTAAACGGTCCTTTCGAAGAGACATAGTGAGAGTGTGAGATTTGTCTGGATTGAAAGACATGTTCCACGTGTTGGACCAGTTTGTGATTTTATCCAGATCTGCAGTGAGTGAAGAAGCTGCTGCTTGCCGGTCTGAGGGATGACAGATGGTACGGCAGAGGGTGGAGTCGTCGGCAAAGAGAAATAGAGGATTTTCCAGAGAGTCCGAGAGATCATTGATGAAAACCAGAAAAAGAACAGGGCCCAGAACGCTACCTTGAGGAACTCCAGCCTGCACAGGAAGAGGGGATGAAAGAACTCCATTTAGGGCCACACGTTGACTGCGACAGGAGAGGAAGTCTGCGAGCCATGAGTGGAGATGGCCTTGAATACCATGGGAAGAGAGTTTGGTGAGTAGTGCAGGGTGCCAGACTGTGTCAAAAGCACGTGATATGTCCAGGGATACGGCTCGGATTTCCTGTCTGGCATTGAGGACCTCCATCCATTGATGGGAGAGCAGAAGCAGCATATCCAGGGTTGAGTGACCTGGTCTGAAACCAAATTGATGATTGGAAATCAAGCCATTGGAGAAGAGGAAGGATTTCATATCTGAGGCGATGATGGATTCCATCACCTTGCTGATGATTGGGAGAAGGCTGATTGGTCTGTAGTTATAGGGATCTGTTTTTGCACCGTTTTGTGCAGGGCAGTGATGTTTGCAGATTTCCAAGCAGATGGCAGATGACCCTGGGCAAATGAGAGGGTGAATAGAACAGAGAGAGGGTGAGCAAGAGCAGAAGAGCAGGCTGTGAGGACATGTGGGCTGATGCCGTCTGGACCGGTTGCAGAATCTGACTCAAGGTTTGAAAGCAAGCTCTCCACCTTGTCAGGAGAAAAGGATACAGAGTCCAGGGACAGTTGGGTGCGACTGGGTAAAGTGGGTAGAGATAGTGATGGGTTTAGGACACAAGATTTAGCTGCAAACACCGAGTTTAGACATTCAGCTTTATCACGTGTGGAATCAGCAGTGCGGCCATTTGAGGTAAGGGAGGGGATGGAGGGGGAACATACACCAGTAACAGATTTGATTAAACGCCACCAGGATTTTGAGGAGGGAGAGAGGTATGAGAGTTCAGACTTGAGATGAGAAAGATGTTGTTTTCTGGCTCTCCTGAGGGTAGATACACACTTGTTCCGAGCTTTGTGGAAAGAACTGAGATTGCCCTCAGTTGGGTTTGCTTTCCATGAGGCAAAGGCAAGTTGTTTCAGGACAACTGCCTCGCCACAAGCTTCAGTAAACCAAGGGCGGGAGGAAGGGTAAGACAACTGAACACGAGAGGGGATAAATCTGTGCATGAGGGAGAGCAAGTTTCTTTGAAAGAATTCCCAGGATGAGTTGATGTTTGAGAAAGTAGTGATAGGAGACCAGTCTCTAAGTTTGATGGCTGCTCGGAGACCCTGCCAGTCGGCTTGAGTGAAATGCCAGACTCGACGGCGGTGAGGTGGTTCTCTGATAACAGCCAGAGAGATGTCCACTTTAACAAGGACGTGGTCAGAAGAACCAATTGGAGCGAAGGAAGAGCAGCAGATATTGTCAGGGAAATTTGTCAAAATCAGATCCAGAAGAGATGGAGTACCATTGGTTGAGATCCGGGTCGGGAAGTTGACCGATTGAGTCAGTCCCAATGAGTCGCAGAAAGCTTTTGCTGAGGTGCCATGGCAGGTGAGAGAGGTACCCACACCTAGCCAACTGGCGTGATGACAATTGAAGTCACCACATAAGAGGAAGAGAGAGTTTGGATGAGAAGATAGAAGATGGTCCATGTTTTCGGATAGTGAGATGTAGATGGAGTCATCACTGTTCGGTGGACGGTACAGTACACATATAAACATGAGGTGGGAGTGGAGGGGAAGCCGAAGCCAGAGGTATTCCTGGGGGTGTGGGGGAGTGAGAGCAGTGCATGGAGAGTGAGGAATAGAGTCTTTGATGAAGAGAGCAACACCTCCACCAGGACGAGGCTCAGGTCTGTCATACCGTAAGAGGGAGTAGCCAGGGAGAGATACTTGGGAGATTAGGAAGTTAATTAGGAAGGGATGAAGGGCAATTTCTCCCAGTATGTGATTGCCTCCATCACCTTTTCCTATGTTGTTGCATTTACAAAACCGGCGATAAATAGGAATCATGTCCTTTAAACAACAACTAAGCTGCACATTCCGAGCAGGCAGAAACCCCGCCTTCTCAGCTTCATGCCAACAAGCCATGCCCCGAGGTTTATGATTGATCAGTGGACGTCAGAAGATTCGGCGGAGAAGCGAGTGAGCTGTGTGAATTTGCCTGCATGCTGGAGCAAGACACAAGCCATTGAGTGTTTGGCTGAGCGACGAAGTGTGTACATTTCTGAGTATGGAAGAAGAGTGTTCCTCATGGCCTGATCACGGGGCCTCAGGAATCGTCTCGTCATGTGGTCGAGGAAGAAGGATGGCGATCGTGGTGAACGGACCTGGTGCAAGAGGAACGGTCAGCAGATTAGTTCATGAAAAGAATCTGCACAGCGGTTTCTGAGTCCTGGCATTGAATACCGCCACACGAATACCTCACACACGTTTCCCGCCCAGAGAGCGGCTCGGTGCCATTTTGGGTGAGGTTTCCCGCACAAGGTGTCGCGGTTCGATACTCAAGCTCTAAAAGATCACTTCTGGAGCTGAAGCTAAATGCCGGGAGAAAGGGAGGATCTTTCTTTTACTTATTCTGTCTCCTTGTCTGTATTGAAGTCTGTGTGAAGGAACCTGCCTGCAAAACAGACGGCACATGCCATGCCTGCAAAGGTAATTTTAATCAACGATATCTGTGAATGCAGAAATTTTGATGCATTCATTAGCATGTGGAGATTATGGCCATTAATTCCTCACCCACATCCATCGTCTTCACTATTAATGCTTATTTCAATGAGGTCCAGACAATAACACCTCTTTCAAACCTGTTTTAAGCAGATGAAATGCTGTCACAATCAAACTATGAGATGGTACCCCCTACCTATGACATGAACAAATGGGTAGAAGATAGCAACTGGAAGCCATGAACATCCACATACCATCTGAACATAACAACCATTGAAAAATAGCAAATAATATTGTTCGTTTCTCTCAGCCTATTATGAAATTGCACTGTTCTGCTGCCTTCTGATTTGCTGGAAGAGCAGTCAGGAAAAAAAAGTCAATGATACAATTGACAATGGAATCAGTTTTTCTTCGGGAAATCAAATATGGAACCTATAATGTTAAAAAAAAAGTTATATAAATCAACCAAGAGAAATTGTATTCAAAAGCATGATAGAGGTGTTTGGCCTACTTACATTGGTGTGCCACAAGAGTAGGACAGTTACAACCATTGCTACTGTGGTCTTTCCCCGCCCATCATGGCAGCTGAACAACAGTGCTGGTTGTGCCTGTTCATCTAGCACTGCCTGCATGGTCGTTGTCAATCTGTCCAGCTCCTGCAAGGATGAAATAAATAACGTCCAACTGAAGAGATGTGTCTTGAATTGTGCAACAATGTAAGTCATTTTCTCATGTATTAATTGTCATTTGAAAACTTCTCAAAATGCAAAGCCTGTCCGCATCTGCTTTGTACTCAAACTGAACTTGATGAAAACGACGGTTTAAAAAATTGTACATTTTGTTAATTTGCGTTCTCCACAATCTCAATATAAAGGTTTGTTGAAGATTTGATGACAACAGCTGAATTGGTAAAAATGTTACGGCATGGACACACACACTGAATCTCAATGGTAAACAAGGATTTCGATTTAAACATTTATGGCTGGTCTACCAGTTCACCGATGATGCCATGCTTACAAATTCCCCATTGGGAGGAGAACGAGATGTGCCAAGTCTCAAATTTTTCCATTCAGCGGTTTCATATACAATTTTTTAATTTTTTGTGTTTAATCAAAGATGGCTACCATACCACATGACCTATGATGTCACAATCATCAGAAAAATATTCTCCATGGGGTGGGGTGGGGGAGTGAGGATGGGGGAGTGAGGAGGGGTGGGGGAGCTATGCAGGAGTGAGAAAGGGGAGAGATAGGAAAGGAGGAAGAGTGAGGAAGAGGAGTGGAGAGTGATGCCTCACCAAACATCTCGAGAAGGAGGGGGTGGGAACAAGGACAGAAGAGAGAGGAGAGGGGGAAGTGGGGAAGTGGTTTGGGAGGAGGTAAGCATGAGAAAAGGGGGGAGGGGAGGTGGTACAGGATTGAACAAAATAAAAATATGGGGTACGTTAAAACAGCACTTAAGACAGCATGCTGACAATGCCTGGAGATGTCCATGGGGGGGAGGGTGGGACAGGGGAGGGGGTGTGGGAGTAGGTAAGCATGAGGGGAGGGGGAGGGAAGACAGCATGATTGGAAGGGAAGGCAGCATGAGGAGAAGGGAAGGCAGTGTGAGGAGAGGGGAAGGGAAGGCAGCGCGAGGCGAGGGGAAGGGCGATAAAACCTACTCAAACAGCAACATTTTCTTTTAACCGCCGGGTTCAACATAAAACTGTGTGGAAGAATTTAAAACCCATGAAATCTATCTGGCAAAGGCCTGCTTGCATGCATGCCTGGTTGCACATGCAGCGACCTTTGCAAACCTCTAGTCGGCACACTCCGAATTGGATTCATACATGCTACAATCTGTGGAAGCCGCTTTAAATTCAAAACTAAACCATCAGTCATTAACAGTCCTTTTAACAGTCCTTTTAACAGAGGGCGAGGAGTGGGGGATTTGGGAGTGGGGAGGGAACATCCTGCGTGGCTTTGGCGACGGCTCCACAGCAAGTCCGCTCCCCGTATAAAAGTGCATGTGTTTCTCAAGGCCGTGTAACCTCCACCACAAAGCCACATACCACACCCCAGGGTGCGAGTTTGGTCCAGCAGATCCAGCACACCGCACCACATGTAACCAATTGAGCAGGCACACACACGCACGCACGCACGCACGCACGCACGCACGCACACACAATATTCCACAGGTTGTAGTCATTGCGATTACCAACTACAGTCCGTACTGAATACAAACCAGAAATCTTGAGTAGCTTTCACTGTAAAACAACGTTACATTTATATCGACGTTTCAGGGAGATGATCACAAACATTAATCTTTATAAATAGCTGTGTGTGGCAGAAGGGAAAATAAATATGGCTCACTCATTTCG
>NC_140965.1:121697640-121730140 GCF_056783735.1 Eptatretus burgeri | reverse complement strand
TCACAGGAATGTGAAGGGGTCTGTCTGGTTCTTCCGACTCACGGGGTGAGAAAGTATGTCCATCAACCTCGAGCACGATTTGATCTCGCAAGTTCACCCAAAGCACGACGGGAAATGCGCGAGGTGTTTCACTCAGGTAGCGCAGTAGATGGGTCAGGCCCTGTACCACCAAAGAGGGACAATCATGGAATCAGTGCTGGTAATACCGAGACTGTTTTACAAATTGACTTTTCAAGCATTTAATTTACCTCTTCAGTGTGAAAAAATATTTTTAGAAGTTATTTTATTCCTCATTAATGGAAGACATCCCTCTGCATAATTAGTGTCTGTGGATAATTATGTGTCATTTTTCTCTCTTGCATCATACCTTCATGTACCGTTGCGTTTTTCTTTTTCTGTGTTTTTGCATATTTGTTCCCTCCACCCAATGGTTACTTTGTTAAAACGGCACCTTCTGTTGTTTTGCTCTTCCGTATGCATCAGCTTTGGCCGCGAGAAAAAAAAAGCAATTCAGATTTTAAAAAAAAAGTAAGAAACCAAATGGGTCTCTAAATGAAAGTCGAGTTGATTAATTATTTTTTCCATTGAAAATAAGTTGTAGAAACTCTCCCACCACACCCACCTTTACTGACAAGTCTCCAAACACAAACTTCCCTACTGAGGTCTACCTCTTTTCTTCCTACTTTGCCCTTTCTTTGTCATTCTCTCTTCCTCCATCTGCAACAGCTGCCAAGCCCTCCATTTCAAGCTTATCAAACTGGATATTCTCAGAGAGCTGCCTCAGTGCCAGTGAGTCTGGTAGTTCACTCAGGCAGATTGGCAGGGATTGCCAGCAGCCACCTCTCTTCGGGGCCCCTGATCATAAGTCAGCCTGGGAAGTTCTTCCACGGAATCCTGTGCTCTCTCATGCACAGATTCATCCAATCTCTTCTTCACTTATCCTTCCCTTCTCCTGCCCAAGGTACACTGAATCCTGCGGTGAGGCACTTACTCTGAAACAACTTGTGTTCTCTTCCTGAAAGGCAAATCCGACCGACGGCAATCTCAGTGCATTCCAAAAAGTCCGTAAAAAGTGTGTGCTCACTCTCAGGGGAGCCAGAAAACAATATCTGTCCAATGTCAAGAATATACTTTCAAACTTATCTCCCTCCTCTAGTACCTTGGAAAGTATGTCTCTGGTGTGTATGCTCCCCTTCCACCCCTTCCCTCTCTACAAATGGCATCATAGCTGACTCCGCTCATGAGAAGGCTGAATGCCTCAATTCTGTGTTTGCTTCAAAATCCTGTGTCCCCAACCCCTCATTCTTGGTACCTGTCCTTCCCCGTCATAGCCAAATGCACCTGGACTCTTTTTTTTTTGCACCTGAGAATGTGGAGAAAGTTCTTTCAACCCTCGACTCTGACTTTGCTAATGGACCGGATGGCATCAGCTCACATGTCCCACAAACCTGCTCTGCTGCTATTGCACGTCCTCTCTCTGCCATTTTCACCCTGTCATTTGCACTTGGTAATCTTCCATCCACTTGGAAATCTGTCATCATCACTGCACTTAGTAAAAAAGGTGCACAAATGGATCCCCTCAACTGCAGACCCATCAGCTTACTTCCAATCATCAGCAAAGTCATGGAATCCATCATCGCATCATGAAATCCTTCCTTTTCTCCAAGAACTTCATCTTGGATCAACAATTTGGTTTAACAATGAGTCACTCCAACTTGCACATGCTGCTCTCACTCACACAACAATAGATGTAAAGCCTCAATTTCAGACATGAGATGAGAGCCGTCTCTATGGACATATCTCGTGCTTTTGAATCATTCTGGCATCCTGCCGAAATCTCTAAACTCCGATGGCATCCAAAGCCAACAACGCACTTGGCTTACTGACTTCCTCTACTATCGCAGCCAACATGTGGATCTCAACAGAATCCTTTCATCTCCTCTCCCTGCCAAGGCTCGAGTTCCCCAAGGCAGTGTTCTGGGCCCAGTCCCATTCCTGATCTTCATCAACGATCTCTCTGACTCTCTGCAAAATCCTCTTTATCTATTTGCTGATGATTCCACCCTCTGCTGTGACATCCCCCATCCTTTAGACAGGAAGGCTGCAGCCTTTCCCCACTTTTCACAAAATCACCATCTGGTCAAACACTTGGAATATGTCTCTCAGTCCTCACAAATCTCACCCTCTCACAATCTCTCTCCTAAAGCACCATCTGATAAACCCTCATATCTACTTTCTTAATAATCCTCTTGAGGAAGTTCAGTCATTCAATCGCCTGGGTCTCGCTATCGGCCATGATCTTTCTCGGTCAAATCACATTTCAACATTGACCTCCAAATGTTCATTTGTTCATTCCTTTGTTCATTCATTTTTTTTATATTAATAAATGAAACAAGTCTTGGTTGTACATCGCCGCCGCTCCTTGCGTCTCATTTTCCAACAGCGTGGGGGAAGGGGGGGCCGACGCTTGAGACGGGGAGATTCCCGTCCTCTCATAATTATCACTCAACTCTCTCCCGGACTCACTTCCTTCCAAAGGATCACTATCGAGTATAATCATCGACATTTCATGCTCATCGCCTTTTTGCGCGCGCGTTGAATCTCCTTCAGAAGAAAATTATTTATTTAGCTTTCCAAGCATTCTTTTCTCCCAACACCAATTAACTATACAATTTGTACCTCGATTACAACTCCCTCTCCCTCGAGGATAGAGAGCTGATCGTTTAACAATTTAGATTCCCAATTCTTTTTGATTTTTTTTCTTTAAAGCTTTTGCTCGCTCCCCAGGACCAAATATGACCCAATACATTCTAAAATCCCACCCCGATGCCAAATGGTGTGGTGGAGGCTCGAAAAATCCCGCCCCGTTACCAGTTATCAAAGCCCGGGTTCGAATCCCACACTCCTGACAGCAGTTATTGATCATTGTGATGGATTCTACGATCCCACCCTGAAGCCAAATGGCATGGTGGTGGGAGGGGGGGCTCGAAAAATTCCGCTACAACACCAGTTGTCGGAGCCAGGATTCAAATTCCACACTCCTGACAGCAGTTGTCGTGTCTGGGGGGTTTTAACCCTACCTGGACGGATGGCAAAGCTTTTCCCTTGAAGGCTACAACCAAGACTCAGAGATTAATGCGCATGCATTAATGGGGCATAATGGCGGCGAGGCAATCCACCCAGGAGGGGCATAGTACAGGGGCGCTGCACCAGGACAGCACACAGCTACATTTTCTTACAATGAATACATTTAATGAAAATATATGAATGTTTACAACGGACAATAATTCAAAAGGTAATGATAATAAAAAAGTAAATAGATCCTACGGTTGAAGGGCCTCTCACAAAGACTCAAATACAGACAAAGAGGACACAAAATGAAAAGAAAAACCTTCCCTTTTAACTATTCCTGCACTATGCTTGGTCCAGAGCTGATCCTTGTGGAACTGGAATCGAGGCGCTTCTCTCGTAGTGGTACGAACACACTCAAGGCAATCCGCGAACGGCACTCCACATCAAGGCTCAAAGCCCCAGTGTAATGGCTTTATGTGCTCTGATCGTGCTCACTGCCCCGACCAAGAGCAAAAAAAGGCCAGTGTCTTACTTCACCATGTGAGCCAAATCACCTCAACACAAATTCAATGGTCATGTCATCCTCCTCGGCGTGAACTCAACTTCTGCTCTCGCCTCTCCAAACAATGCGCCTCGTGCCTCCACTCTGATCACGGCTCTACAAAAATGCGCAAGCCAACTCCTTCCTCTTAAAATGCACAACCACTCTTCCTTTGACTCCGATCACGCCGATCTATATCCTCCACCTCCGGAGCATTGCCTGCTCACACCAAACCAGGGAAGGCGGGGCTTCTGACATCACGCCCATCACTCATCCTTCAGGGGCGTGACTTCGCTTGTTGTCAACCTTTGAAGGCAGAGCTTTCTGCCCACTGGCACATTTGCTTATTCATCTTTATGGTTTTGGTTATAAAGATATAGGGAAAAGTCACAGAGGGCAATCGCATACTGGGGAACTTATTCTTACTCCCTAGACTAATTAACACTGCACCACCCCTCGTGTGGTGACACGCAACACATAAACTCACAGGTTCCCTACTTACTCACATTGACATGCCTCCTACACGTCCATGGACCAAGCAACTCTACACAATGCTATATTCCCAATTGGATTCCTTCATCTACCCCCACAATCATAACAATATAAACAACCAAAGTTGTTCAAGCCTTTTCAGAACACCCACTATGAGAAATAAGACACTCCAGACAAAATTATAACCGATCTTTGCAGCAGTTTAGTCTGTGGTAAAAGAACAGAAAGCATCAGGCAATTAAATTAGTAAACTGGAACGGCATCCGGTCGAGCACTTCTCTCTACCAGGCTGAACAGTTTACGTTTTGTATCCCACTGATAGGCCGGACCTACATCTGGACCTCAACCAAAATCGAATCAATTAATCATCGTCACACACCCAACCTGTCCATCAAGTTTCGTCCGAATCCATCCAAAACTTTTTGAGATATCCTGTTCACAGACAAACAAACAAACAGACCGATGACAGACAAACAGGGGTGTAAACATTACCTACATCTACCTCCACCACCAAAGGTGATCATGAATATATTTATGTAATAAATATTATGGTGAGAAATACATAAATATACCATTTGTGTGCATATTGCAGACTTAAGGAAAAGTTGGGAAAAACGTATCGGCAATCTCCTCAATTCACTCAACCCCACCGAACGATCTCTCCAAAGTCAAACCTAAAGATCATCTCTGTCGAGGCAGCTATAAAACCATCAACTGAATAAAATAATTCTTACATGATGTACTTGTCGATTTTGTGGAGATATATCAGACAAACTCTTCTAATCTCACCAAATAAAAACAATTAATTACATCTTTGGACAGAAATTGCTGTTTAACATCACAGCAAACTGGTAAGTCAACCCCTCCACAATAAAAATCATATATTTCAGAAAAAATATGTTCATTTAAGATGGAAAATGGCCCATGTTTTGTACATTTTGTGTGCACAGAGTATTTTAAGAGGACTATGCAAGAGTAACTTCCATACCGGTCACCCAGTTGGCCCACCTCAGAGTCGGGCTGAGCCATGCCGTAGACGGGCTGATTTGGAGCACGGCGAAAGTTAGCAACCTTCATGTCTCGACGTGTACTCATGATGTCCAGAGAAACGTGACTGTCACTAACCTGCAAAGTTCTTGGTTAGTACAGCAATCGAGTTAACTTGCAGAACATGATAATCGTATAATGTACATCGTTTCTAAGATGGCGGTGAGAAAACGATGCTTCGTTTAAATGGTACATGCTACGTTCTGACGATCTCTTATTTTAGATGCTGTAAAAGGTTATTTGTAGAAGACAAAATTAAAAGACTTAAATGATATCAGAAAAAAATGAAAATTTGTGCAATTGGCTGAAAGCTTCCACATCCATGCGTCATAAAAATATTCGAAGTAGAGATCGTCGGAAAGTTTCAGGAAACCAATAATTTGCATCTTTCACGAAAAATAAGGAATGATTTTGTGTTGGGAGACTGAAGGATTCTTTGGCATTATAAATTATACTGAAAAGTTGAATCCGGTCGAATTTATTTTCAGAAGGCAAATGGCAAACATACTGCACGAGGGTGGTTCAGCATGTCAACCCAATATAGAACTGAAGATGTCACTCCTGTACTTTCTTCCTTCTTCAGTCTTACATGATATTGCATTTTCACCACATCTCTGGTGTTAATAGAAACTTGTGAAAAATCCTTGTGTTTATTGCGCACTTCCCCTTTTGGGTGGTGGTACCGAGTGATGACATGTACTGATCTCTACCATGTGTCGCCTGACTATGCAAGACAACTGCGCACACTGCAGCATCTGCTGTCAAACATTGTGTCGGCATATTTATTTTACATCCAAGAGTTCTGCTTGTAGATTCCTCTCACACAATTGCATTCTGAAGTGGGTGGAAAAGTTGATTTGTTTGCGGCATGGAACTGAAAAGGTACGAGTGGGATTACATTCCGATGCCGTGAATGCTATTAGTTTGCCATCACAATGACAGCTCCATGTTTGTACTTTTTTCAGGAAGGGTTGATGGAGAATCTCTTCGTCTCTGCAATTAGAATACTTTCGATCTCCAATGTTGCATACAAAGGCAAAACATCATGGCATCATGAAATAGTACTCACACCTTATAAACCACACTGATGAACTCTCATCATCTCATTACTTGCGTTAAGTGTGAAAATGTTGTCAGGTTTTATTTATTATTATTATTTTTGACTGTCACACTGGAGATTTCACTCTCAAAATACCTCAGAAAAGTACAGAATTTACTCTAATAAAAAGGGAAATTCAGCAAAAAAAAAATTACCTTATTATATGTGTAGTGGCTTACTGGGCATGTTACACCCAATAAATTGTAAAAATGTTAACGATTGAAATAATAGTGACATGTATTCAGCTGATGCTGATTGTACATCCTAAACCTCTTTATAATTCACTAGACGACCCGTGAACCCGTTGTGACAGCAGTTGATGAAAACAAGCTTGAATGAACTAAGATCCTCGTCCTCTTAATGATGACGTCATAAAAACGAATATGACGTCATTGTGACGTATCAGGTTTGCGATAAATTATCTGTGCTAACGCCCGGCTTGATTCCCGCAAACAAAATTCAAACAGCTTGCCTAGTTTCGGAGATAATGGTATCGGCGATTTCCATTAGCGGCGATATTATGACGTCAACTTTTTTTCTCAGAAGAATTTCCAAAATCGGAGATGGTTACTGCCTGCGCGTGGGCTTTCTGCATATACATGGTAAGTTTCATGAAGATCCAATGAAAACTCTGGGTTGTGAAACAAAAAATGTCAAAAAATAGGAATGTCGTCATAAAAATTGATATGACGTCATAGTGATGTATCATATGTGCGGTAATTCATCCTTGCTAATGCCCTGTTCGATTCCCTCAAACAGAATTCAAAAAACTTGCCGAGTTTCGGAGATAATTTTTTAGGCGATTTCCATTAGCGGAGATATTTTGACATCATAACTTTTTTTCTCAGAGGAATTTTCAAAATCGGAGATGGTTACTGTGTGCGCAGGGTATTTTTACATATAGATGCCAAGTTTCAGGAATTTTTGATGAAAACTGTAGGCTGTGAAACAAAAAAGTCCACAAGAACAACAACGTGAGTAAAGGCCCGGTCACACCTTGACGTTTTAGCCAGCGATGGTAACGTATTAAAATGTATGTAAAACGCTGCCTTACGTTGAACTTTTGATGTTTTTTTTTAAAGACTCGGACGTATTCATGGCGACTTGGTCTTATGTATAACGCATTAGTAATGGACACAGAACGTTTCGTTGTGTTATAGATAACTTATACCAATGAATGCTGAACCTGTTGTCGGCCTACACAACCGATGCCCAACGATAGTCTAACTTAGGCATAGCGCGTTGCACGCATCGCCGACGATGTCGTGACGTAGCCTATTAAAAGGCTGACACACAACGATTCGAATCATAACTGCCGTAGAAATGGAAGTGTCAACATCGCGGTCACACCTTGGCGATCTTGCCAGTGTATGCCGACCGAAGAAAAATGTGTCTAAAACGTTGGGGCACGTCAAATACGGTACGAGTAAGTTTGGTATACGTGAGTAGAACGCTAAAGTACGCTATCATATGTCGTAGTAAGTAGAGTACGTCAAGAAATTTTAAACATGTTCAAAATTTTACGACGTACTCTGCGTATGACACACGTTCGCATGCGATGAGGATAAGTTTTACACACGATATGTGGACGCTTACACACGTCCACAAACGCTACTTATAAGCTACTCATAAGTCGAAACACGTCGCGGTAATGTCTTTTTTACGCGAAACTTATTTCTAACTTATGTTTGACGTGCTTTGAACCAATTCTTTACGTAGTCCCAACACACATCGACGTATGTAGACGTATTCCAATGACGTCTTCCGGTCGACAAAAAAAAAAAAATGAACGTGTTTCTAGCTTACAACTGCCATATAAAGACGTGTTCCCAGCGGTTTTGGGAATTGGTATATAAAAATGCTGCTCATAAAAGGGGAACCCAACAGTGTATTCGAGTCATTTTTGAGTCGATGTCCATGTCAGCAGTAACAGTATCAGTATCAGTATTAGTATTAGTATTAGTAGTAGTTTGTTCATGTTGGCAGTAGTAGGTGAGTGTGAGGGGGAGGGTGTGGGTTATGATGGATCGTCCTTGCGTCCACGTGTCCACGGGTAGGAGACATCTTTTCACCATTGTTCGAAGTTCTTCGCGGCTAATTTTTTATGGGGCTTTTTCAACAATGATCTATAGCTTGTTTTTACGATTTAGGTCTATTCATAACGGGTTGGACAAATGCACAATGAACTAATAATGTGCATAGAGCGCTTTGATAACTTATAGATATGATATACCAACGAATAATTATCGTGTAGCCGGCGTTCACAAACTATGCCCAACGATAGCCTAACTTATCCATATCGTGCGGCAGTTTATCTTTGCCGTTGACGTAGAGTTTGCTATTCATAGGCTGTCACTCAACGATTTAAATCGCTCAAACCCCACTATTGAAAGTAGACGCTTGCGCTCAACAATTGGATTTTTTTTACACTCAACGACTTTTAAACGGCACCACTCAACTATTTTCATTGTTTACAATGAACGATTTAAATTGCTGTCACTCGCCTTTGTTTTTTGACGCTGGGGTTTGGAAATT
Source organism: Eptatretus burgeri (assembly GCF_056783735.1). Taxonomy (NCBI): domain Eukaryota; kingdom Metazoa; phylum Chordata; class Myxini; order Myxiniformes; family Myxinidae; genus Eptatretus; species Eptatretus burgeri. The sequence continues at coordinate 121,721,354 of NC_140965.1, read as the reverse complement.
TGAAGCGTTTCTTCTGAACGTGTTAAAACGCTCAAACTCGACTATTTTAAATAGACGCTGCTGATGGACAATTGGAATTGGAATTGCTGATGGCTGATGAACTCAGCCTATGATTAACTTAAAAGTAACGTCTGTCGATGTGTGGCAACGATCGCGTAACGTGCCAACAACACGTCAATCATAGGTTATAAATAAGTTTCGGGTACGCTAAACATTACCTCGGCGTGTCTCAACTTATGATTAACTTACAAGTAGCATGTGTTGACGTCTGTGAACGATCGCAGACCGTGCATACAACTTGTGGCCAGCGTAGCGGAACGTGTGAGTCATACGCCGGCATACGTCGTGAAATTTCAAGCATGAAAAAATTTGAGGACAACCGAAAAGTACAACGTTTAAAGCCAACGTACAACGACGTATGGCAGTGTTTTTCAGCGTGCTCTCAATGTTATCAAAACTTACCCATAACGTATTCAACGTGTGCCAGCGTTTTAGAAAAAAAATTCAAAAATCAGCATACGTTGGCTAAAACGTCAAGGTGTGACCGGGCCTTAAGACTGAGAGATCCTCCACGAGGATCTTAAAATTATTTCAAGAAAAAAATAAGATAGCTCCAGCGAACTATACCGCTGAGGTTGTTTGCATGATCAAATTCTCTCGAAGAGTACTTGACTGAATCGGGAATTGATTTTTTAAATAATTTTTTCGTTGCCCGATTTGAACGAAACTTGATACTGCACAGCGCAGGAGAATGATATGTAAGGTGGCCCTAATTTTTTTGCGCTATCATGTACCGTTTTGGCTGTATTTTGGGAACATACATACATAAATACATATTTACAAGAGAGTTTTAGTCATATATAGATTAACAAAAATAAATTACACACAAAATATGAAATATGAAATCAATTCAACAGCACATTCTGGAAATATGTAACAGGTCGAAGTTCATACATGACGTCAAATTACCAATATCCTCGGCTCAAGATACATGAAACAAGATTTTCTTTCAACAATTTTGTGCATTTATGCCAAAGTGTAATTAATCGATTACTATGAACATGTCCGTGGTTCTGGAGTGAGGATGTGTCTAATTATGTCCTTCAAGTCCTTTGCATTCCTCGGTTTGTCAAGCAAAACTTCCTTCAAGTATCTCCCAAAAAGCCTTTCACACATTACATGTCCGACGACAAAGTTCATGGGACATGATACCCCGTGCATTGTTCAAGTATACAATTCAACTGGAATAAAATTATGATTTTCAAGTTTGTGAAAAAAAAAATACGGAAGTTTAGCGCGATTGAAACAGTGTTTATATACCACCTTATTTAACATGTCCAAGTACTGAAAAACTGCACATTGACACAGTGTCTATTACATCACCCATATTTATACACCACCTTATTTACATGTCCAAGTACTGAAAAACTGCACATTGACACAGTGTCTATTATATCACCCTTATTTATACACCACCTTATTTAACATGTCCAAGTACTGAAAAACTGCACATTGACACAGTGTCTATTACATCACCCATATTTATACACCACCTTATTTACATGTCCAAGTACTGAAAAACTGCACATTGACACAGTGTCTATTACATCACCCTTATTTATACACCACCTTATTTAACATGTCCAAGTCCTGAAAAACTGCACATTGACACAGTGTCTATTACATCACCCTTATTTATACACCACCTTATTTAACATGTCCAAGTACTGAAAAACTGCACATTGACACAGTGTCTATTACATCACCCTTATTTATACACCACCTTATTTAACATGTCCAAGTACTGAAAAACTGCACATTGACACAGTGTCTATTACATCACCCTTATTTATACACCACCTTATTTACATGTCCAAGTATTGAAAAACTGCAGATTGACACAGTGTCGATTACATCACCGTTATTTATACACCACCTTATTTAACATGTCCAAGTACTGAAAAACTGCAGATTGACACAGTATCTATTAGATCACCCTTATTTATACACCACCTTATTTAACACATTGTATTCGTTATTCGTGCCTGTTTGTATCCTTCTTGAAGTCCTTAAAAACAGTAAGTTTCCTGTTTGGAATGATTTTAAAATGAGAGAGAGAGACAGAGAGACAGAGAGACAGAGAGACAGAGAGACAGAGAGACAGAGAGACAGAGAGACAGAGAGACAGAGACAGAGAGAGAGAGAGACAGAGACAGAGAGAGAGACAGAGACAGAGAGAGACAGAGACAGAGAGAGACAGAGACAGAGAGAGACAGAGACAGAGAGAGACAGAGACAGAGAGAGACAGAGACAGAGACAGAGAGACAGAGACAGAGAGACAGAGAGACAGAGACAGAGAGACAGAGACAGAGAGACAGAGACAGAGAGACAGAGACAGAGAGACAGAGACAGAGAGACAGAGACAGAGACAGAGAGACAGAGACAGAGACAGAGACAGAGACAGAGACAGAGACAGAGACAGAGACAGAGACAGAGACAGAGACAGAGACAGAGAGACAGAGAGAGAGAGAGAGAGAGAGAGAGAGAGAGAGAGAGAGAGAGAGAGAGAGAGAGAGAGAGAGAGAGAGAGAGAGAGAGAGAGAGTAAAAATCTCATCTCACTCCTCATTATGCATGTTCGGGACAAATTCAGAGGCAAAATGGTTAAAACGGGAATCTTGTCTTCTGACTCATGTTCTGATTCGTCTTCAAAATTTCACATTCAATTTAAATTAAGTTGTTCCTTGATAAACTGATGCTTGTAAACACAGACAGACAGGCGGACACAGAGACAGGCTTGTAAACACAGACAGACAAAGCAATTAACCCATTACTTTACCCCAATATTAGCTTCGCGTGCGCAGCTTAAAAATGTGGAAGGTTTTTGATATATTTTGATCCTTCTCAAGATACTTTGTCTATCCCTCTTCCTCTCTTTCCTCATGGATGCCTTTCCGCTCTTACCTCTTTTCTCTTTTTTCGTAATCCTTCAAAATAATAAAAATAACAATCATCGTCATTATTTGTCAACATGATTATTATTATTATTATTGAAGTCATCATCATCATCGGCTATCAAATATGGGAAATTGTGAACCTGTCAGATATTAAAGAAGAATAATTAAATACTATCAGAGCACAAATGTGCCGAATGCTGATGTTCACCACTGTGTACCACATGTAGAACAAGAACGGCACTCAGTAGAGCACACGCGTCCACCAGGCTGAACCGTTTACATTTTGTATCCCACTCATCGGCTGGATCTGGATTCCGACCTGAAACAAGATTGAATAGATTTGTTCTCGTTATAAAACCAACCTTTTCACTAAGTTTGGCCGAACCGATCCCAAACTTGTTGAAATGTCGTGCAATATATTGTTTTTGGCCCTATCTCTCAGTGGTGAAGAATCACTTTTAAAATTCTCGGATTGGGATCCAAATCCGGATCTTCAAGAAAATCGAATGAGTTCATCCTTGCCACTCACCCAACCTGTCCTCCAAATTGTCAGAATCCATCCACAACTTTTTGAAAAATCCTGGTCACAGACAAACAGACAGGGGTGAAAACAAAACATCCATCCACCTTCCATGGTGGAGGTAACAAAAGCATTTGGAGAAATAAACGTTTTTGCATGGATAACAAGGATATAAGAAGAAAGAAACAAATCAACAAAGTGCACGGGATTTGTACCTGTAAATCCAAGCATCACAATGGAAATGCTCAGGATGGAACAAGAAACAGGTAAACTCCAAATGTAATATGGCTTTTAGTGTTTATGCAAAACTACTTAAAACTTTGAAACAAAAGGAAGAAACAACGTAAAAATAAAACTTGAAAAACAAAAAAATAAATCAATGGAATTACATTGGTGTCTGATTGAAGAACAAGGTCTTCTCTATCAGGAAAACAATCGAGACAATATTGATCCAAAACTCAAAGCGATCTTTTCAATCAGATTTCCCATTACATGCGGCATAATTTGTCATTGTAACCTTTCTTCTAATATCTAGTTTCATTTCTTCTTGCACGTCTGTGTGATACGAGGCAATATAAATGATCAGATGCAAGTGCAAAGGCTACCGATAAAGAACGGATGACAGGTTGTATTATTTACTTAGGTAAAATAGCAGTTCACATAATTTACCAGATCATGTCTCCTTATCTCCTTGGCCCAACGTCATGATTGAATGAACAGGAGACCCTGGTGTTGTGTGCTTCGAGATAGAGTCTGTCATGTAACCCTCAACCTCATAGTGAAACTTTAACAAGTAGTTGAAATCCTTAAAATGTCATCGATATGGGCATTATATTATGATCACATTTGGTATGGCCTGTTGGTGTTCACACCTGTCAGCACAAAGCTCATGACGGTGGGATTGCATATTCAAAATGACACATACTCTGTAAATCCTGATCCAGATCTGACCACGAGAATTTTTTAAGTGATTCTTCATCATGGACAGATCGGGCTCAACTTATATATATCACGATATCTCAGAAAGTTGTGGACAGCTTCGGATGAACCATGGTAGACAGGTCGAGTGTGTGACAAGACCGAATCGATTAAATTTTGGTGAAGATCTGAATCTGGATCTGAATCCGAGAATTATTTAATTTTTTCAAAGTGATTCTTCACCATTGATAGGGCCAAAAACGATATAGTACTGCATAGCATGATATTTCAAACATGTATTGGGCCTGATATGTTCTCGTGGATCAGGCGTTATGTGGTGGAGGTATGCGCTCTACCGAGTGCCCTTCTACTTCGATGTGCAATACACGATGATTGTTCAAATTTTCAAAACCACATACTCTACTTACAGTAATCTGATAAACCTCATTGGGTTGTAATTTTCAATCAAGAAGTAAGTTTCTATGATGAGTAAAGAATTTTTTTTTTGGTGTATCATGGGGTCAAACAGAATATCTTGTAAGTCTTGATCTGACATGGCCCACTCAGGACTAATAGATTGCCGTTTGAATACACTGTCATGGCTCAGGTACTCACTGAATGGCATTTAGAATGAATCAATCCATCTCTTTATATTCCTATTCAACTGGATCCAAAATAACAGCCAATTAATTATCACTGTCCAGAGAAACAACGCAATTTATTCTCGGTTAGATGTTTAACCCTCCCAAGAATTATAAAAGGCAATTTTAATAAGCATGCCTGAAACTGGAATCACATATAATTAATTAATTATCATAAACAACTGATATCAAACCACAAATTGTACTTTTTCTCGATCATACGACTGTTATGAAAACATGTACATTGTACAATTTGTTCAGTATTCATGGTCATGTTGCAGATTTATGGAAGGAAAAATAGGATTATATGATGGGATTATGAGAAAAGAGATAACCTCAAAAGACAAAACCCCGTAAACAAACCAGTACACGGGTTCCCTTTGTAATGAGATCAGGGCGTGCTTGCAACTCGGAAAGATTGCTTTGTGCAAGTATACGGTAGAAGTCTGGATGAATTCGCATCCATCTGCTGAATGTCAGGGGAAGACCCAGAGGAAGCTGTGGACAGAGCGGGGAGGGTGGGAGATGAAACAAATATAATGATAAAAATGTCAACAGAAATATTTGAAATATTTTTGAGAAGAGCTAATGGAAAGGAAGCTTTGTTGGGGAATAAAAATGGAAGGTGCCCTTAATTCACCCCCTACACACAATATGGCAAGCTTCCCAGGAATTGGAGAGCCAAACATATGACTTTGGAAGCTGCACAACTGAGAAATGAGGAAAAAGGGTCAATTCAGGTAAGAGCTGCAAAATATGTTCAGATAACAGGCAAGATTTCTGGCCTGGACTAGAATAGCCAACATCATACCTGCTGATCCAAGTAGGCATAGAAGACGATAAGATAGAAGTATGTCTGTAAGTTATGGACTGCCTTTTTCAGGAAGTAATCACGAGCACTGACACCCTGTGAATGGCATCGTAGAGAGGGTTAATAAAGTTTGACATGATTTGTCGGCCAGAAATAAAAAATTTATGTCGTTTGGATAAAGAAATCTTGGGTCATGAAGTAGCTAAACTATAAAGGATATCCGATTTACAGACGGATGATCAACGGTGAATGGGGAGACAAAGACATTGCACATGGGTAGAGTCGTGATAGAAAGGAAAGGGATGAGATGGGGGAAAGGGTGGGGCATAAAGATGGTCAGTGTAACTAGAAGAGAGTGGAGGTGGACCTGGGAGAAAGCATCAGGGGATGATGGGCAGCACTATTTAAAGACTGTTAGGAGGGGCTGCAGGCAACAGACAGAGGGAGTCGGTCAGAGAAAAGAGAGAAGAGCGGGATGAAGTTTTCAGCTTAGATTTTCGGAGATGACCAGGTGTGTGATTCTGGATGAACACTTCTTACCTGGTGGGATATTTAACTCTCCGTAGATTAGAGAGGAGACGATACTTGAATTCTACAACAATGATAACAGCTGTGACATGAGAGGAAGTCTGCGAGCCATGAATGTATGCATTTACGAATTGTATGCATTTAACCCTTATTATGATTTGGAATGGTATTTACAACTTTTTAAGACAAAAGGAGGAAACCATCTGAGAAATATCTAGAGAAGAGCAAAGAAAGAGGAGAGGAGAAGACCGAGGCACAGCTCTTGAGGATAACCATGCCAATGCCATCAAATATTATCAAGATTGACAAGAAATGTTTCACCCTTAGAGTAAAGAAGCCCAGATAATAACCTGTTATGCAGAATATGATGGGAAGGAGAACTGCAGGATTGAGGAGCTTTGCATTTTCAGTAATATTAGAGTTAAAATATTCAGTTTTTTTCCGAAACAGGTTCAAACATGACTCCATCCTTTAGGAGTAAATGCACAGAAGGCGAATGTATACCAGAGACAGACTTGACCATGTGCCACCAGACTATGGAGGATATAGTGAGAGACTTGGGAGCTTGGACTGCAGGAAAGCTTTGACCGCCGGCGAGCTTGATGTTGTTTGACTCACTGTTCGACTCACACACATTGGTTATGGACCATTTGGATGAACTTTAAGTTATGTCCTCGACGCTTCTATTCACACCATTGTTAAAGTGTCCAGAGTCAATGAGATAAAAGACTGTGAGGAAGATTGTAGATTTCAGACAAGACCAATCTGCCTTGCTGAACTGCCTTTCTACAACAATTCCTTGGCAGGTCTCCAAAGACTACCAAGGAAACAAACACTTTTACAAGGGTGTAGTCAGAAGAGGACAGGAGAAGGAGCAAGACAGGCTGGATGGTTGGATTTGGATGACTAAATAAAAGAAAAACAAGTAATGGTGCATTCAAAGTGCACTGCCCCATGCCAAATAAATAAATAACAATCCTCCAGCACACAACATTGCCAGGTTGCCTTTGGTGCACGGCAATGCCACCTTGCAATACATGGACTCAGAATTGGGAGGGAGCAGTGTGCTATAATTGATTGAATAATTGATTAATTGCCGACAAAAAGAAATAAATAATAATCGTAAAATAATTAATTTCTTAAACAATTGCCTAATAGCATACCGAAACCACCACCGTTTCATCCAAATCTGTAACGTTTTGAAAATTAATTAATTAATCGAAAAACTTAAATCACTAATTGATTAATCAATAAATAAAAAATACCCTTTATAGCTGAAGTACATCTTCACTTTTGTCCCCAAATTTCAGCTTCCGAGCTCAAAGGATGGCTGAGATAGCCCGGACAAACAAGACAGAGAATAATAAGTCGATTAATTCATTGATCAATTTAATGAAAATTACCCTTTATAGGTCAGGTCAGGTATGGGAGCATGCGCCAGAGCAGCGTGTCACGGCGTCCACTTTCCGCCGGTACTCCAGGGGCGTCCAACTGGCCATCCCCCCAGGCAGATGCCTGGCCCATCCCCATCTCCTTGAGATGGCGATCAAACTGCTGTAACCACAAAGCACGTGGTCGGCCCATTGGCCTCCTCCACTCATGAGGCTCCCTCGCTGAGAGAATCTGGTGAGCAGGATCAGCATCAAGAAAATGAGCCACATGTCCATACAGCCGGAGCTGCTGCTTACGGACTATGCAGGTAACAAATCTCATTTGAATCTCTCTCAGCAACCACTCGTTGGACACAAAGTCCGACCAGTGATAGCCAAGGATTCTCCGAAGAGACCTGGTTCCAAAGGAATTAAGTCTCCATCTCAGATCCCTGGTCGGAGTCCAAGTCTCACATCCATAGAGCAAGACTGGAAGCACCAAGGACCTGAAGACTTGGACTTCTGTCCTGCTGCACAGGTACCGACAGCGCCACACCCCATGATCCAGTGAATCCATGACCCCCCAGGTCCGACCCAGATGTCTGTTGACCTCTGGCTCACAACCAGCAGAGAGGTGAATATCACTGCCAAGGTAAGTGAATCTCTCCACGACCTCAACATCCTTACCACAAACAGGTACAGACAGGAGAGCGGTATATAAGATGTATATTGAAAGCCTGGATCTTAGTTTTGACCCAGGAAACCCATAATCCCAGCGGCTCCGACTACTCATTCAGCACTTCGAGGGCCCCCAAAAGGATATCTTTAGGTTGTGTCCTAACTGCATCATCATGACTGCATCATCTGTGAAATCAAGGTCAGAGATCTTGATATTCCCAATCGATGCACCACAGCTTGATCTCTCCGACATCCTCCCTAGAATCCAGTCTATACAAGTGCTGAAAAGGGAGGGCCAGTTGCAGACCCCTAAGGAACTCCAGTGACAACTGGAAATAAGTCAGCAATGGTACAACCACGTCACAGCACTTTCAGTACCACATAATAGTTCAGACATCAGATTGATCAGTTTTGATGGCACCCCATGAAGAGCAAGCATCCAACAGAGGGCATCCCAATTCAATGAATCAAATGCTTTACAGAGATCAACATAACCTGTAAGCAGCCCCTGCCAAAACTATCATCTGTGTTCGGTGAGGCCCCGAAGTGCAAGGGTACAGTCAATCGTTGACCTCCTTGGTGTAAAGCCTGACTGCTCTGTACACTGGTGCTCAAGCAGATGGTGGCGAACCCTATCCAGGATTAATTATCCAAGGAAAGACCTTACCCAGCACAAAGAGCAGCGTCACCCCTTGGGAGTTGTTGCAGTCTTGGCGATCACCCTTCCCCTTCCAGAGAGGGACAACAAGGCCCCTCTTCCAGTCAGTTGGGATGATGCCTGTGTTCTAGGCAGAGCACAGAACTGCATGCAACGACACGAGTACAGCATTTCCACCAGCCTTGAGAAGTTCAGCATGGATGCCACAGATCCCTGGAGCATTACCCCATTTCAAGCAGTTCATGGCAGCCTGTGTTTCCACAAATGAAGGTGGACCACAGTTGATTGGAGGGTCAGCGATAGCGATTGTATCACCTCTGACGTCCAACTTCACAGCTGGTCGATCAGCCTGGTTCAACTGCTCAAAATAACCAGCCCAGCGGGCCTTTACTTTGGACTCCTCTGTCAGGAGCCCACCACCCTCTACTCTAAATGCAGTACACTGTGGGATGGACTTTGATGAATGCAATGCGTGAATTCCCCTGAAAGCAGGACGAGAATCACTTGACCACAGGTGATGCTTTACCCCCTCACAGATTCCTTGCACATTGGCCTCCTTGTCCACCCTTAGTGCACGTCCAGTTTTACGGCTCAGCTCCCTGAATAGCTCACCTCTGCCATTCAGCCTGGACTTACAACTCTCAGCAATGGTATTCAGTGTCTCTGGAGAGACAAAATTATTCTTCGCCCTCTGGTGAGTTCCAAGACATTAAGGACGGTGGTCTTGAAGGCACTCCACAACTCTTCAGGATCCCCCAGAGCATCCAGCCCCCCCCCCCAAATCTCCACTCAGTCTGTTCGCAAACTCCTCAGCTACCCTCTCATCCTTGAGCTTGTTAACATCCAGCCTAGCCTGGGATGGTACAATTCTTCTGGGTTTAAGGTGCAACGTAAGAGTTGCCACAACATTCTGGTGGTCAGTATTGAGGAACTGAGCACTCCGGTAGACCCTGCAGTTCTGTATCATCCTCCAGCTACCAGCAATGAGCACATGGTCAATCTCCTTTGCCACACCACCAGCGTTGGAATACCAAGTCCAACGATGAGCCTGTGGGCGCTGAAACCATGAACCTGCCACCCTAACTCCATGATATTTTGCAGAGTCAAGGAACTTAGTGATATTCTGGTTCACAGTTCCAGACCCATGGAGACCAACACACGTCTCATAACCATCCCAGCAGTTCCAGTTGATGCAATGAAATCCTCCAAGCCTCGAATTGTATCTCGCCTGGGGCACTGATCAACCACAGACTCAAGCATGGTATAGAATGCGTCCTTCACAGTGAGGCCAAAAACCCTTTATAGCCAAATCATTTGTTCACTGTCATGTCCAAATATCAGCTTCCGAGCTCAAAAGGTGCCTGAGATATTGCCCAGGTGAGAAATAAAATGATTAAATAAATAATAAATCGATAATAATTAAGTAATTTATGAATTAATTGATTAATCAAAAAATAAAAGATAGTGTTTTTGCCAAAGCACATCTTCACTTTTGTCCCGAAATTTCAGCTTCCTAGATCAAAGGATAACTGCGATATCGCCGGACAAGCAAGAAAGAAAATAATTCGTTGATTAATTGATTAATTGATATATCAAAAATACTCTTTATGGCCAAATCACTTGGTCACTAAGGTCTCCAAATATCAGCTTCCTTGCTCAAAAGGTGCCTGAGATATTGCCCAGATGAGAAAAAAAAAAAATAAGTTACAAGTCTGAAGACGACGATGGTTCATGAGCGGTATTTGATGATGTAGATTGTTTCACAAGTCAAGGATGAGACAATGTGATAATGTTTGACCAAGTTATAAAAATGATCAACATGATGTGGTATGAGTGACAGGTTATTAGCTGCAAAATGTCGAAAACCCGGTTTCGTTCAACATCTTTAAAAATTTGACCTTTGCATAACCTTTAAAGTTCACAAAACAATGTTTTGGACATTACAATAAGGAAACAGGATACGTGCTATAGCTTATTGGAGTTAGTTCGTCGAAGAAGGTCGAAAACCCGGTTGGATTCTCACAACTTTGAAAATTTGACCGATGTGAACTTTAAAGGTCAAAGGTCAAGGATTATGACCTTTGGTGCAAAACTTCCTCTGGTACATTCCAGGAACAATATAACGTCATATAGGCTTTATGGCATTTCACACTCCTCGGATTATCCGTACTTTGATGAAATCAGCGTAAAAAGAAACTTGAAGGGGGCGCCACGGGCATGGTGTTCGAGATAGAGCAAAATGGTTTCAAGACTTTAGGTGGGAATGACCTCAAGATTATGCATGAAAAATATTGTCATCCGAGCTCTCAAAGTTTGGGCGGTCGTCTGATTTTTATGTCAAAATTCGAAATATTCTAAGTTCATGATCTTGTGACCTTGACCTTGGGATCAAAATGAAAAATTGAGCTCTGTGGGGCTATGCAGGTGCCATTGGGCTAACCAAATACCGAAACCCCTGCCAGATTCGACAAACCCCACGGAGAAGAAAATTTTTTTTAATGTCAAAATCGCAATTTTCTAAGTTCGTGACCTTGTGACCTTGACCTTGGGATGAAAATGAAAAATCGAGCTCCGTGGGGCTATGCAGGTGCCATTTTGCTAACCAAATACTGAAACCCCTGTCAGATTCGACAAAACCCCAAGGAGAAGAGGCAAATTGAAATCGGCTACCCCCTAAAAACACATGTTTTTGGGCGTGGCTCCGCCCATAATGGGCGGACCACGCCCATTTTCAGGAAAACACAACGAGATAATGATATAAACCTCCCACCAAAATTTCATCAGGATTGGATCAAAACCCACGGAGCTATGCTCGGGACAGAGAGACAGACAGACAGACAACAATAACAAATATAGTGGTCACTTTTATTTTTCGTGAAAATATTTTTTCGTGAACCAATTAACAAATCGCTAATAATTAAGTAATTGATTTATTAATGGTTAATCATAAAATAAAAATATAGCTTTTGCTAAAGTACATCTTCACTCTTTTCCCAAATTTCAGCTTCAGAGATCAAAGGATGGCTGAGATATCGCCCGGACAAAGAAACAAACACACAAACAAGAAAACAAACAATCAAATAAGAAAACAAACAAACAAAAGAAAACAAGAAAACAACAAATGGAGTAAACACTGATTATTCCCTTCCTTCGGCACCCAGCGATGGCGTCATGCATCGCCTGGATATGGAATTGGGAAGGAGCGGTGTACAATAAGATGTTAGTCGAAAAAAAGATATGTCAATACTCCATGACATAAAGGGAGGGAGGGAGCAGCGGGTGGAGGGTAAAGCATGGCGGAGATTGTAGGGAAAGGATTTACAAACATGTACCACAACACTATCACCAGGACATTAGATGGATCTGTTAAAGTGTAGCAGGGAGGGGGACAGATAAATCAGGTACATTATGTGTCGAAAACGTTTCAGTCAACCACAAAATATTACAAAATGCCGAGGTCATCTTGACAGAGATCTGTGAAGTTTGAATGAAGAACTTTGAATGCAGAGACCCACAAAGTGAGAAAGAGAGAAGGACCAGAGATTTGAAATGATTTCATTCTTCGGGAAGAATGGTTGGGAAATCAGATGGTAGGGAATGGGTATGATAGCAAGATAAAAGACAAGGATGGGAGAGACAAGGTATGTGGAGAGTTGAGGAGAGGGGCTGCCAATGTAAACACATGTAAGTGCAAAATGAGGGGAGGGGTTGGGTGGCTGAGTGGATGGGTATAAGAACTGCATGAAAGGGTCTCCAACTTCTTCAGTCTTTACAATCTCATTCACCACCATCTCAGGTCATGGTTCACCTCCACCCGTAACCGTGATCTTTTCTATCACCCTTAATCTCCCCCCCCCCCACACCCTAACCAAGCCCAGCTCTTTCTGAGTTTCTGGTGTTCTCTTCCACTACTGTGATTGAGAGTTTGTGGCTGTATCCATCATATTCACTCCCTGTATCTTGCCATTGTCCTTATTTCTCCAAATCTCCCTCTATTTTGTTGCTCAAACCTGCTTTTGCTGTGTCCCTCTCTCTTTCTTCTGTTATTTTTGTTCTGTTACGTCCTGATATGTTCTGTGTTATAGCCCCACCACGAGCCTCAGCACTGTATACAAAAATGGAGAGGGACAGCTGCAAGAAATAATGAGGGAGGAGGGGGGGGTGAGAAGGGTGGATAGCTGCTGGTAAAGAGTGGGTTGAGAACTGTGGGGAAGGGGTATGGAAATGGTTTAGGTTGAATGCATGCATTTACAACAAAATGGTTTGCACTTTTTCAGCTCTAATTCTAGCACAGAGTAAGAAAACATTTTCCAGGGTGGAAAAGTGAACTATTAAATGTCCATAAGAAAACAGCAACCTATATTTTAAATGGACTATTAAATGCCAGACTCAGTATGATTATGGTTGGAGTGTCCACTCTGAGTCTGAGATGTTGGCGGTATGATAATGGCCAAGCAAATAATTTCAAAATAGTATGTACCACTTTGTCAGTTGATGCTCTGCATTTACAGCAAAGAGCATGGATAAAGTCTGTGGGTTTTAAAGCCATGGGGCAGGAGGGAGTCATCTCCTTAATTTCCCTACTGAGTAAGGAAGGAAAAGTGACATCACAAGATGACAATAGCGACACCCACAGTACCCTTGGAAGTGATGTCACTTACTCAAGGTCACTGGCTCTGTTAGATCAAGTTAAGTCCTGTGTTGTCTGGTCTCTGCCTGCATTTGTGTTCACAATTTGTGTGCCAGCTCTGTTACGAGCTTTAGACCAGTTTCCAAAATAAATGATGTGCACAATAATTGGGCTTTGATGCTGGCAAGGATTTAAATGTTATTTCAAAGTTTAAAGTTTCGAAAGAGGACAATGCCTTTTCTCCAGCCATGATACAAAATGGTACCTATAATTAATCAATTAATTGATGGTTTGCACTTTTTCATTCAGATGATTTGCATTCAGAGTGAAAATCTCAGAGTGAAGACAGTGGATCCAGTAGGAGGGGAGAGGATGTATTAATTAAAAAAGAAAAAAGTACACAGTATATATATATATATATATATATATATATATATATATATATATATATATATATATATATATATATATATATATATATATATATATATATATATATATTGTGATTCTTCACCATTGAGAGATGTTGTCAAAAACGATGAATAGCATGATATTTCAAAAAGTTGTGGAGTTATGACAAAACTAGGTGGAAGAGTTGGGAAGGTGACAATAACAATCCAATTTGATTTTGGTTTAGGTCCGGAATTAGATCCGACCGATTAGTGGGATACAAAATGTAACCTGTTCAACCTGGTGGAGGTATGTGCTCTACCGATTGTCATCCCATTTCGCAAAGTGTCCCTGAATGAGTGATATTTCATTTGGATGTTTGCTTGTTTGTCTGCACAAAACTATTGTGTTTTTCTCTGCAACCGCTTGGCGGATTGAGACAATGTTTTCACCATCGCCGTGAATACTCATGGAGAATGTTTTAGTCATAATAACGACGTCAAAGGTGATGTGGTGTGGCAGCCATGTTGGAAAAACGGAAAAACTTTGGACCTCTGTATTGCTGAAACTGCACCAAGGAAAAAATTTAAACTTGAAGCATGGCAAGGACTCCTCAGGGGAATAAGCAATTTTTTATGATGTCATAATGACAAATGTAGAACATACATCTGAACAGTACAAACATTTTTGAGGGTCATCTCAGGATAAAATGATCCACAGAAAAAAATTTTCATGACATCATCAGTCACATGATTTGGCAGCCATATTGTTTTTTTTTTTTAAAACCTTCAAAAATATCTCTCTGAAGTTGCTGACCAGATTGAGGCAAAACTTTACAGATATGACTGCCTATCCATGACGAACATAAGGTTCACACATAAGTCACATGGTTTGACATCATTGGTCACATGGTTCGGCAGACAAATTGGATTTACCTGAAAACCGATAAAAAAAAATTCTCCAGAACAGCTGGACAGATCGAGGGGAACGTTCAGATAAATGTTCCCCAAGTCTTGGGTGTGCAAGTTTGTCAAGGAATAATTGACAGGTTACATGGTTGGTTTGGCAGCCATAGTGGATTGAAGAAAAATATTAAATAATGTTTTCTCTGGAACTATTTAATCAATCGATGTGAAACTTTACAATTGTGATAAAGTCGTGATGGGAAATACATGTTTTGAATTTCAACTTGATCGGACACATGGTCTGGCAGCCAAAATAATTTGATTTTTTATCTGGGTTCTTTTTGATTTTTTGTTATTATAAATAAGGTTATCTTGGCTGTGCCTGGATGGGTATGAGGGTTGAGGAATAGCAGTTGAAATGTGAATCCTATCCAGGTTCCTCCTGATGCCCTCATCTTTGGTTTTTGCTTGTTCAGGTTCCTTCGGATGACTCCTATGATGAACTGTACATATTTGGTCTTCCAGTTGATTTGAATTGAATTTATTTTCATCCCATTCTGAATTCAATTGAAAAATAATGAAAAATGTCATGGGTCAGGTGTCCAATTAAAGCAGGGTTGCATCAAAGCGGGGCGTCTTGGTACCCGGTCATCACTGCCAGCAATTGTAAAGTGGCAGTTCCACTTATGTCTCTTATTAATTACGTAATACACCAGTACACAAATGCCACACCAAACAAACCACACAAAACGATAGAAACACCACACAAAACAAGTTCTGGTGAGGGTCTGCAATCTCTGATTGCTCTTTCTAGTTTCCTATGTATTAAGGTTTATACAATCGAAGACATGGTTTTGAAATGTGGGATGACCTGATACTTCTCAGAGCACAGCTGATGTTGACCGCATAGATCAACATGCAACTGGTTTGTACCATTCAGTTTGTTCCTATGGTGGATTCTTGATGATTAACAAATTACCGGAATCATTTGTCATCGGAGATGCTTCTTTACTCTGAACCATTCATGAACCAAGAAGTGGAATGGTATCCCAAATATCAGATAATCCAGAGTCCCTATCATTCTGTTTGAATTTGACACTCTGTGTGTTCAAGAATTAAGAACATGCTTTTTGACCGTTGGAAATTCTCCAGTGTATCCAATAGGCATCAAATGTGTTGGAGAAGAAAGCTTTATTGTCAGTGATTCACGTCGTGATGGCAAAACCGTAATTCTCATCGAAGATCACTTCCATGTCAAAACTTGTTCGATACGTCAGAGACATTGTTTTGTTTTGGTCATGACGTCATTTGTTATACGAGATGCAATGTCTGCTTTTCATTCAATTGGATATTTTTATGATGAGATAATAATTAAAATAAATCTTGAGTTTTGAGAAAAAGTTTTTTGATTGGAGTCCTTCTTTTCACGTCTATTGGTGTGTTCTTTGTTTATATTTAGAATAGTCTCTAGAATTTATGACAAAAAGAAAGACCCACAAAAACATGTTCCCCTCCCTCTGTTCTGCGAAATTATATTTTCAGTCGAATGTAATTTTTTGCGCCCCAACATAACCTAAAATTATGTACGGAAGGGGCCTGAAGGTAGGAAGGTCAGGTATTTCAGTGATGGCAAAAGTACCATGGCAAAAAAAGAGGGAAAAGTTTAAGTGAATCTATCAAATAAAATCATTTATTGATGTTAAAAGGGTTAATTATGTTGTACTCCTGGTTTCACTGAGAGATACTTCTCGAGAGCTTCATCTCTGAGCTACTTCTACCGCCAACCACGAAATGGTGGTGCAACATTGGGTGGCGGAAGTTCAGTTTGTCTAAAAAGTGTGAAAATATAATGAAATTTAGCATCACCATTATTCATGCCTGTTCTCCCATCATTTCAAATCAGGATGCAACAGGACAAAAGGAACAGGAGAAGGGTTGGGGGGGGGGGATGCACAGACAACGAGAACAGCACTCTTCAACATCGTGACTGCCCACCAGATTGCCTTGGCCCACATTATCACATCATTATACATACTTGTACCAAGTTTAATTTCTATTCCTGAACCAAGATATAAAATATTAAATAATTCTAGCTGCCAGACCATGTGTCTGATCAGGTTGAAATTTAAAACCTACATTTCCCATGACTGCAAGATTGTAATTGTGATGCTTCATGTCAATTGATGAAGCGGTTCAAAAAAAAAAAAAAGATGAGGTGTAGGAAGCTCATTCATGGCTATTGTCATTCCACCTCATATCTCCAGAGGCCTCCCAGTTGACCCCCTCAGATTTACTTTAAACTTTCATAAAATAGTTCCCAGGTATCAAAATGAAGCTGTGTAAAATTTTAGGTCCATAGATGTGGTCGACTCCGAGATAATGAGGGTTGAAAATGTGGTTGGGGCTCTATTTTTATGGTCGTTGCGAGCATCACAAAATGAACGGCTACTTTTAAACTCTCACAACTTTTTAAATATTAATTCTGGAGCCTTGAAATTTTCAGAGATTATTCTTCCTTAACTGCTCTGTAAGAAACAAGCATAAAACGGAGTATACCTCTATTAATTTTTATGACCTGATCAGTTGAAATCCAGAAAAAAAATGTTGGTTTTGTGTGAAGACCCAAATTTTGAGACCCTATATATTTTTATTGTCCCATCCCAGAAGCTTGAATTTTTTTCATGTAATAACTGTATGGTAGTAGTATTCAAATACATGTTTACTTTTCTTAATCAGTCATATATATATAAGACAGTCATGATCCCTCAAAAATTGAAAATTTTCATTTTTCCCCAAAATTCAGGTGAAGATTGCAAATATATGACATGAGGTCAAGAGGACTTGGAAATTGAAGAAAGCTGAAATTGTACCAGTGATAGTCGGAGCTGCAGGAATGATAACGAAAACCCTCACTGGGTGGTTAAAAATCATTCCGCGAATATCACTACAAACGAGCTTCAAGTGGAAGCTGTCAGATGTTCACTGAAGATTCTGAAAAGAGCTCTTGGAACGAGGCTATGAGAATGAAACTTCACAGGTTGGTTCATGAATCATATTCCTTTACCGAAAATATAGGAGCTGGAGATGTTGAGTTCTGGGACAATTTCCTCCCACCTCCTGAAACCCACAAATGGAGATAAAAACCAGCGAGGATTTGCCATTGGGAGAAATCTGGGTTGGAAATTTCACAGATCGAGTCAGTGCCATGAAGGTCACAGAAGTCCTTTGCTCAAGTGCCATGGCTGGTTGGAGAGGTACCAACACTCAGCCAACGTGCAAGGTGACAATTAAAATCACCACATATGACGACGAGAGAGTTTGGATGAGTGTTTAAAAGGTTATCCATGTTGTCTGAGAAAAAGATGTAGATGGAGTCATCATTGTTGTGGTGATGGTACAACATGCAGATAAACAAGAGGTGGGAGCGGAGGGGAAGTCACAGTCAGAGGTAATCCTGGGGATCGAGAGGTGTAAGATCAGTACAGGGACAGACAGAAATTGAGTTATTGATCTAAATTAAAATGACTACTGGGGCATGGTTCAGGCCTATCAAATTGGAGGAGACAGTAACTGGGGAGAGTGACAAAATCGTTGGGGACATCCTGTGGGAGGGAAGATTCTGTTAAACAGCTGATGTCTGGTTTATCTGCAGTGGTCTGGATTGAGAGATCCATCAGGTGAGAGCAGATACCTCGAATGTTTGAGATCCACACAGTTAGAAATGAGGGGAGGAGGCATTGGGATGGTGCAGGATGGGGATGGGAGGCATTGTCACAGCAAAGTGAGGCTTTGGGGAGAGAGAGTAAGGTTTGAGCATGTGGGGTGTGGGGAAAGTTTGAGTGTGTGGGGTGTAGAGGAAGGTTTGAATGTGTAGGGTGCATGTGAATGCGAGGGTGTGTGTGTTAGTGTCTGTGTGTGCGTGTGTGTGTGTGTGTGTGTGTGTGTGTGTGTGTGTGCGTGTGTGATACGGGGGAACGTTTGAGTTTGTAGGGTGTGGGTGAGGATTTGTTTATGTGGGGTGTGGGTGAATGTTTGAGTGGGTGGGGTTGGGATGGATGCTTTTCATGATTTCATATTCCCAAGTTTGACAGACATTGACAAAGATCATGTAATGGGATGGAGGATTAGAACGCTTGTTAATCGCATGGAGTAATGCTATGCTGTATGAGCAGGGGTGAGGGGAGGGGTGAGGGGAGGGGTGAGGGGTCTGGGTCTGGGGAGGAGAGGTTTTTGGATGAGTAGCAGAGCAGACAAAAACCTCAGAAAAATAATCCTTTTGAAGAAGAAGAGACATACATCATGGTGAAGAAGCAGAACATGTGCAACATTTGGAAGGTGAAACAGGGATTGAAATTCATTCTTAAAATTATTTATTTTTAAAGAAGAAGCATTTAGATGTAGATTCTGTTTGGAGAGAAGAAGGGGAGTGCGGAATGGAAAACCGGTGGAAGGAAGAAAATTCAATGGAAATGAGAATTGTTATGGGGTGAAATGAAATAAAGTTTCTTTGTTGATGTTGTTTGTTCCGATTTTTTGAAATAAGGAAAGAAAATATGAAAGGAGTTGAGGAAATAGAAGTGGAGTTGCAAGGAATGCACCCAGGACTGCTTTGCTAAAGCAAACTTTCTATCCGAGTAAGGCCTTGAAAAAGGCCATTTGGGCCTCGACAATACCAAATGAATAACATAAAACAACGAACGAATTAATATGAAATATTGCAATGGGACGAAGTAGCAATAAACAGACAAATGGTGCACACAAAATGGGATAAATCCGGTTCGGAAATCTCAGCTTTAGTGAGGTAGAAATGAGCAGCTGCAGATTTCACCATCCACATGGAAAATCACTGAACCGGAAGTGAACTTTGGTCCGAAACATCAGAATAGCACGAACAATCTGTGATTTATAAATGGTAGCTAATTAAAACCCATCACCACACATTACCACATTCCACTTCAGGAATTATAATAACAAAGCTTCCAGTGACATATGTCCCATTCCGATTTTTCAATTTTGATCATGTCTTCATGATCTCTGCCGACTTTCTCAAAATATGTTTCCCAGACGTATTTTGTCGGGTTTTTGCTGTTATTTTGTTGTCTCCATGTTCACTGTGTGTTTGTAGTTTGATTTGTTTTAAAAATTGTGCCATTTTGTGAGTATTTGTCAGAATTTTCATATTGGGTTATTTGAGGCCTAACTTTTTCCTAGTTTGTGAGCACGATTGTGTTTATTGTCTTTTCTCCTCATTACCTTCAGCTTTTTATTTTCACCACAAATACTTTACCACTCTTCAAATTCCTCCCAATTACATCCTCTGTTTAATGTCTTAAAATAAAAATAAAAAAAATTTTCATCAGGAGGTTTATCAGGAGGCCACTGACAAACCAGACAGAATCTGCTTAACAGAAACTTTCCTCCTTCAAGGCGTCTCTGCATCTACAGTATCTCTCCCTGGTTACTCCCTCCTCTGGTATGACAGGCAGAAGAGTTGCTCTCTTCATCAAAAACTCTATTCCTCACTCCCCATGCCCTGCCCTCACTCCACCACACCCCCAGGAATACCTCTGGCTACGGCTTCCCCTCCACTCCCACCTCATGTTTATATGTGTGTTGCACCATCCACCAAACAGTGATGACTCAATTTCATCTCGTTCTCCGAAAACATGAACCAACTTCTATCCTTTCATCCAAACCCTCTCTTCCTCATATGTGGTGACTTCAATTGTCATCCTGCCAGTTGACTGGGTGTGGGTACCTCTCTCACCTGCCATTGCACTTCAGCAAAAGACTTCTGCGACTCATTCGGACGGACTCAATCTGTCAACTTCCCAACCTAGATCATAGTCAATGGTACTCCATCTCTTTTCGATCTGATTTTGATAAATTTCCCTGAAAGATGTATTCTGTTCTTTTTATGCTCCAATCGGTTCATCTGACCACATGCTTGTGAAAGTGGACCTCACTCTGGCCGTTCTCAGAGAGCCATATCAGTGCCGACGAGTCTGGCATTTCACTCAGGCCAAATGGCAGGGACTTCAAGCAGCCATCAAACTTCTAGACTGGTCTCCTATTTCTACTTTCTCTGACATCAACTCATCCTGAAAATTCTTTCAAATAAACTTGCTCTCTCTCATGCACAGATTTATCCCATTTCATCTTCAGTTGTCGCACCCTTCCTCTCCCCACCCCCCCTACCCCCCATATGGTACACTGAAGCCTGTGGCGAGGCAGTTTTCCTGAAAAAAACTTGCCTTCATTTCATGGAAGGCAAATCCAACTGAGGGCAATCTCAGTTCCTTCCAAAAAGCCCAGAACAAGTGTATATCTACCCTCAGGAGAGCCAGAAAACAACATATTTCTCATCTCAAGTCTGAACTCTCAAACCTGACTCCCTCCTCCAAATGGTGGTGGTAAATAGTTAAGTCTGTTTCTGGTGTATGTTCCCCCTCCATCCCCTCCCTTACCTCAAATGGCCACACAGCTGACAATGCACGTGAAAAGGCTGAATGCCGAAACTCGGTGTTTGCTTCTAAATCTTGTGTTCCACACCCATCACTTTCTGTACCCACCGTAACCCAGTCACACCCAGCTGTTCCTGGACTCTGTGCCCTTTTCTCCTGACAAGGTGGAGAGCTTGCTGTCAAACCATGACTCGGATTCTGCAACTGGTCCAGATGGCATCAACTCACTTGTCGGAAAAACCTACTCTGCTGCTCTTGCTCACCCTCTGTCTATTCTATTCACCCTCTCATTTGCTCAAGGTCATATGCCATCTGCTTGGAAATCAACAAGCATTACCGCTCTGCATAAAAAGGTGCAAAAACGGATCCCTGCAATGACAGACCAATTAGCGTGCTCCCAATTATCATCAAGGTCATGGAATCCATCATCACTTCTGACATTAAATCCTTCCTCTTCTCCAATGGCTTGATTTCTAATCATCAATTTGGATTCAAACCAGGTCACTATATGCTGGATATGCTGCTTCTGCTTTCCCAACAATGGTTGGAGATCCTAAATGTGAGACATGAGATTAGAGCCATCTCCCTCGACATATCGCAAGCTTTCAATGCAGTCTAGCATCCTGCCATGCTCAGCAAACTCTCTTCTTGTGGTATCCAAGGCAATCTCATCTTGTGGCTCACAGACTTCCTCTCCTGTCGTAGACAACATGTAGCGCTTAATAGAATTCTCTCATCTCCTCTTCCTATCCAGGCTGGAGTTCCTCAAAGCAGTGGTCTGGTCCGTGTGCTCTTTCTAGTCTTCATCAATGATCTCTTGACTGGAAAATCCTCTTTATATTTTTGCTGATGACTCCACCCTCTGCTCTACCATTGCTCATCACTCACTTTCGCAGGCAGGATCCTCTTCACTCTCTGCAGAACTTGTGATAAAATCACAAGCTGGTCCAACACTTTGAACAAGTCTTTCAATCCACCTGACAAATCTCTCAAGCAGGAGTTTGAGATTCATTGAAAGCCTGTATTTTTTCTTCTTTGCATGCACTGTTGAGGCTCGTATGAGAGCTTACACACAGAATGTACTACAACAAGGGGAGCAGGGTATAAGAGGGGTGGGAGAGGGAAGGAAAAAACAGTGTGGAACAAAGACATGAGGAGATCTGTGGAAGAGAGAGAGGGATGGGGCAGGGTACACAGGGTAAACAAGATGGACACCACAGGGACTTTCAGGTCCTTACACTACAAGGATTTTCAGGAAGGAAACCAGGGAATTTGAAGGAGGTGGGTTTGGGGTGGATTAGCAGGGGTAGAAAAGATTTTGTTTTTGAATGGGGGAAGATAAGAGATAGTGGAGAACAGCACTTTTGAAGACCTGGAGTGAAGAGTGGGATTGAAGAGAGTGTGGGAGTTTGTTCCAAAGGTGGGAAAAAAGAGGAGTGAAAGAGTGAAGGTGAGCAGGTGATTTTTGATTTTGGTAGTTTTATCAGAAGCAGGTTTCTGACGGACCTTGAGTGCCCTGTGGTAATATGGGGGGACATAGGGGGGACATATTTCATACAGATCCGGGGGGGGGGGGGTGGTGATGCCGGAGAGGAGATGGCAGAAGACAGAAAGACCACCGACTTGCCTGCAGTGAGCAAGTGAGAGACCCAAAGACTCAGCCTCATCGTGAGAGATACCAATGATCATAAATGCCATGGTTTCCACAGCGTGAAGCCGAGAAAGGTGGGAGGCAGGAGCACCAGCCCAGAGGGGAGAGCAGTACTCCATCAGGCTGTGGATGAAAGCTATATCTGTGGTCAGGAGCTCAGGTGTGCAAAGGAAAGACCTTGCATGATGGAGGATTCCCAGTCAGCGACTGGATTTGGAGGCCAGGTTAGAAATGTGGCTTTCCCAGGAAAGGTCATGGCAGATATTGATACCCTGAAGCTGGAATGAAAGGACTTCTTCAAGAGGATTGTTGAGAAAGTAGAATGGGGGTTTTCCAGATGGTCCTTTCAGATAGATGTAGTGAGAGTGTGAGGTTTGTCAGGATTGAAAGACATGTTCCACATGTTGGACCAGATTGTGATTTTATCAAGATCTGCAGAGTGAAGAGGCTGCTGCTTGCCGATCTGAGGGATGACATAGTATGGCAGAGGGTGGAGTCATTAGCAAAGAGAGAAAGGGGATTTTCCAGAGAGTCAGAGAGAACATATGTTACATGTCAGATCATATGTTCTGCCATGATCTTTCCTGGAAAGCC
>NC_140965.1:121690140-121692640 GCF_056783735.1 Eptatretus burgeri | reverse complement strand
TACCCCTCAAAAATATTTAAGATTGAAACTCTAATCTGAATGCTCTACATTCCACTCTTCATGGTTTGACCCACATTTGAAATATGGCAATAATATACTTTACTGATCTGACAACAATGAGGTTTTAGATAATTTTCTACAAAGATCAACTGATGTTGAGTGTTTGTATTTTTTAAAAAAAGAAAAGATTTGATATTCAATTGCTTTTGAAATGGATTTGAAATTTCTTCCTGAAAATGGGACTGTCCAACTTAAATGTTACTCATCACAAAGGATTTCATGATTATGAGTGCTCATTAGAAATGGAGTCTCCTGCACTTCGTCTTGGATTCAAATTCACATTGGATTGAGGTTTGGTTCAGCACTTGTTCTGCCTTGTTCATGCAATTTGCTTCATTTTATATTTTTTAAACATACATTTAACTCAGTCTCAGTTCTCCAGATGAATACCATGAATAACTTTAGACTGAAAGAAGGTGCTGACTCTCGTGGTTGTTTTATCTTTGTACAATATACCACCCAAGATCGTGCTAACCTATACTATCGCTTGACTGTGATGTGAGTAAATGTTATATTGTTTCTTGCGAGCTCAAAGTTGAACTCGACTGAGAAAATATCAAACTCTGCGCCAAATTTTGTGAACATTGCTGCCCTCATCTAGTTATTCTCCTGACAATAATATAAACACACAGATGGGATCATCGCAATACTCGTGCTCTGCAGCATACAGCCATGGGATGAGTAATTGTTGAGAGAGAAGCTTTAATTATTTGTTTTTGTCATTTCAAAAGGAGTAAAAGCAAGGTTTTTGAGACATCAATTTGCAATTTTAGCACTTGAGTTTTGTATATAAAATGCATTCATACCTCATCAACTATGTGATGTCCATTGGGAATCATGTTCATGAAACTCTGCACGATTTGAAACCTTCCCTCTTGCTTTAATGGTTTCTTCCCAGAGCTGAGGAAATACCAGTAGAATCAAGGACATGTAATCCTTCAAGTACACCTATAGATCCCTCCTCTATGAACTGTCCACTTTTTTTTTTTACTCTTGGAAAGAATACTTTACGCAAGGTAGAACATGGTAGAACGCAACAAGGCAAAACCAAAACATGGTTTTGCAGCAAATAATTAGTTTGGCTATAAAGGTGCTTTTTTGAGGAACTCACCTCCCCCTTTGCTGCTGCCTTGTACGAACGGAAAGTAGCATTGAGCCAATAATCATGGCAAGGTTAGTGCGAACTTTTCCATTCTGGCAGCTGAAGAGCAAGGCAGGAAGTGGATGAGACATGTCCAAAATGAAAGGGCTCTCCTGAAATCCAGGGAAAGACAGAGAAAGAAGAGTAAATGACCAGGAGAATATAAATATGACCAGCCAGGTAACATAATGCTTGCTCTTATTTCCAAAACATAGGAAAGAAATTCTGGTAATAAATAAAGACAAAGAATGGAAGAAAGAAAACACCAATAAAAAAAACAAAAACAAAAAAACTAAACAAATAAACAAAACAAACAAACATAAATATTGGAGTAAAGAGCAATCAGAAGAGAATTATGCACGCCTCCAGCTTTATTGGATCCACCAGTATAACATTTGCAAAAACCAATTTTTAAAATAATTTTATTGTTCTTATATTTGTTTCACATGTCCATCATCATTGTGAGTTCCTGAAATCTCCAAGCAAAGATCAATATATTAAGTACTAGTAAATACAACCCGTCGCTTTGCTGATGGGGTGGGGGAAGGGAGAGAGAGGGAGAGAGAAGGAAGGAGGTAGGGGAAGCTAGAAAGGGGGGAAGAGCGAGGAAGGGGGGAGAGGAGGTGGGGAGATCGATGCCTCAAACATTGCTATACATTGTGGGAGGCAGGGGTGTGAGGAGGGGTGGGAGAGAGAGAAGAGAGAGAAGAAGAGAGAGAAGAAGAGAGAAAAAGAGAGAGAGAAGAAGAGAGAGAAGAAGAGAGAGAAGAAGAGAGAGAAGAGAGAGAGAAAGATGACGGGTGGAGGGGGGGTTCGTGAAGAGAATGATATGCTCTGCTATATGACTGAACACACACAAAAAAACTCATGTCAGAACAGCTGAATACACAACGACACAACAGAGTTTGTAATATAATCTGCTGGCACATCTGTCAAAACTTTGAACATAAACCAAAAGTAATCACTGAAAACATGGAGGTTTCTACCGCTCACATATATTTTTTATGCCTACCTTTTTTTTATAAATGCGGTGTATAAACACGATTGGGTTTGATTTATATCGAGTGCATAATAAATGCTGGGTGGTCTATTAACACGATTGGGTTTGATTTATATTGAGTGATTATTAAACGCTGGGCGGTGTGTAAACACGATTGGGTTTGATTGATATCGAGTGAATATTAAACGCTGGGCGGTGTATAAACACGATTGGGTATTATTTATATCGAGTGATTATTAAACGCTGGGCGGTGTGTAAACACGATTGCGTTTTATTTATATGGAGTGATTATTAAACGC
>NC_140965.1:121642640-121685140 GCF_056783735.1 Eptatretus burgeri | reverse complement strand
CCTCCTCCAGGAACGAGGGGAGGGAGTCTGCCCCCTTGAGGCGAGTCATGACCAGGTGAGTTCGGTCGTGCTTTGCGAGGTCGAGGGGAGGAGTGCTGTGGATAGGTGCACTGAGAGCTTGGGGGGTATAGAGGCCCCGGAGACCCTTGTGGGGACACGAATCCCCAGTGTGGTTGTCCCTGTGTGTGTGGTGCAAGGTGTGAGTGCGTCCCCGTGTGTGGAAGCGACCCCGTGTGTGAGTGGTGTGGTGGCGATGGTGCCAGAGTACGTGCTTCCCAGCACGCCGTGTGTGGATGAGGCACCGTGTGTGAGTGTCGCCATGTGTGTGAATGAGGCACCGCGGGTGAGTGCCCTCGCGTGTGTGGATGAGGCACGGAGTGTGGATGAGGCACCGCGGTTGAGTGCCCCCGCGTGTGTGGATGAGGCACGGAGTGCGAGTGAGGCACCGCGGGTGAGTGCCCCCGCACGCGTGAGTAAACGGCCGTGTGCAAGGTCGCTGTGTGCAAGGGAGACCGTGTGTGTGAGAGAGCGGTATGTGAGGGAGATGTCGGTTGGCATGCGGGAGCACGCAGCCGCGTCTCCCGGTGTGAATGTGATGGAGTGGACTGTGTGCGTCGTAACACGCAGGTGTGCGTGTGTGGAATGGAGACGGAGACGGCGACAGAGGAACGAAAGCCGAGTAGCGGCTGTAGTTGTTTCGAGGACCGTGCCGGGTTCACCCAGCAGTGAGCACGCGGTTCGTGCTGTGCAACGCACGAGACCGCCACGTGCTCGCTTGCGAGAGTGAAGTCCCGGTCCGGAAACGCACGCGGTGGATTTGCCGATCCCGCGGACGGACAAAGTTTAGGCAGGTAAATGGATTTGGACCGGACGGGTTCTCCACGCGATCGTGTGTGTTAAGCTCCAACGGGCAAAGCACATGTGTTCGCGTGGGGAACCCCTCGAGACGTGGGGCTTGTTTTTTTTTTCTGCGCACGGTGACGTCATGGCTGCACGTGGGGTTGGATTCCGGCAGGAGGGGTATCTCTGCCGGATGGCACCGTCCAAGGAGGGACGAGGAACACGTGCAGCTGCATGACGTCACGGCCAGGTGCAAAGTGCGCGAGCTCTGAGTTGCCGCGCAGGTGCTGCGCATGGAAAAAAAAAAAAGAGCAAGCCTCACTTTCGGGTGCACAGGATTCCTGGGCAAGGGGTGGAAGACCCCCTTACCCGGGGCACAGGATGGAAACTAGTTAGGGGGAAGGGTTCGCTTAGTTCGACCGACTTCATGGGGCATGGGTAAGTCCTCATGGAGTCCGTGGAATGGATTAGTTAGAGGGATTGTAGCCAGATTTAGGTTGGGAAACAAAATGATTTATTTTGGAGACCGTGACTGACAGTGAATGTGTAGAGGGGACGTAGTTTAGCTACGTAGTGTTAAAAGGAACGTGCTGTAGTTTAAGGGACGACGTGGGAGCACGAGTTAGTTAGGGGAGGTAGTCAGAAGGATGGCAGAGTTCAGCGGTGAGTGTGTTGAAGAGTTGGTGAGTTGTGAGGTGAGTACTTGTTGAGTGAGTGAGGCCAGCGGGTCTGTGTGTATGGAGTGAATGGGGAATGCATGGTGCGATGAGTGATTGGGGGGAGGAGTGACTCCCGCCCAAGGGACCCCGGGGTCAGAGTAAAGTGAGTTAGGGGGTTAGTCAAATTGAAAAATGGAGGTCGTTTTGTTGTTGGTGGGAAAGTAGGCTCGAGACCCGTTTGGAGGGGTGCAGGAGCCCTGTTGACGGGTGGGGAGCGTGGCTGCGAAAGGTGAGTATCGCTGAGTGGGTACCCCGGCACCAGGCTAGTCGGCCGCGGTAGGCCAAGGGCCCATGGGGGGCCGGGATAGCGTAGTGGGCACGGGCGCGCCTGCTTGGTGCGGGGGCCCGGGGCGCCATGAGCCGCGTGGGCAGTGTTGTGGGCACGGGTGACCCTCGGAAAGGGGCCCGAGAGGCCGGCCTGCCACGTGTGCGTTTCAGGGGAGGTGCCATGGGGGGCACTCCCCGGTGTTAGGGAGCTGGTAGGCTCGGAGGCAGTGTAGTGCCCGGGGGTGCCATAGCGGGAGATTCGGCAGAGGGTCGTGCCTGCCAAAGGGAGCCACGTGTCCCAGCCAGGAGACCGTGTGAGGGCACGGAGAGAAAATTGGGGGGCGAGGCCCGAAATTGTGAGGACACCAACACAGGCGACGGGAATCTGGGTTTATAGAACCAATAGTTTAAGCGAGAGACGCTTGTTGAAAGCCCCGGGGTAGTTTAACAGTTAAATGGTAAGGGTAGATTAGGAGATGTACCCCTCCGCACCATCCATCCCCTCGCTGTCGTTGTGGGCCGCTGGACCCACTTTGGTTATAGATCGCCGAACTCTGGGGAGGCCATTCTGAGGCTTCGTTGGGCCTCGACACAGGACGTTAGCTCTCCCTTGTTCCCCTCCGGGAAGGGAACGTAGGGGTTGGGAGTAGGCTAGGTGACAGGATAGGTTAGCCGAACAAGGACGATAAAGGGGGTTAGGGGACGATTTATAGTGGGGGAGTAAAAATAAAAACAACAAAAAAATAAGTTGGGGCTAAATTGGGGTTTGACAAATTAAGGGAGTGGGTATGTACAGTGACAGGCAAAGGCGATAGGTTGGGAGGGAGACAGGTAGGTAGGTCCGAGCCCGCCTTCCGAGTGGCCAGCACCACCGCACTCCCTCCACCAACCTCCACTGAACGGCAAAGGCTGGCCACTTCATCGGCTGGCCGTGTTTTACTTCAAGGCAGAGGCCGGCCAACTTCATCGGCAGCTGTGTGCTGCAATGCCTGTGCCGGCCAGTTCATCTGCTGGCTGTTTTTCTTCGAGGCCTGTGCCGGCCAGTTCGTCTGCCGGCTGTGTTTGCCTGCAGCGGCCTTCTTCTGCGGGCTGTGTTTGCCTGCACCTTTGCCATGCCATGCCCACTGCCCACGTTCACCAGCCCCGTTCATTTTTTGCTTTGCCCCCCCCCCCCCCGTTCATTGCCATGTGCGCCAGGATCAAGGCAACAGTTTGCAAGCTGTGAGAACTGCCCTGTTGGCAGCTACAACACGGGCCTGCAGTGGCGGCCCGTGCACCGTGTTTGGGTTCATGCATCCATTCGTTGTGCTCATTGCGTGTGCCACTTGAGCTGGCACGGAGACTGCGTTTGTGCAGCCCATGCACCGTTGTGGTTCACTGCGTTCAGTTCAAAAGGGAAGGCCTCGGACTGCGTGTGAGCAGCCAGCCACGTTCCCTGTCACCTGCATTGTTTGAGCCAGAGACTGCATGCGGGCAGCCTGGCTCCCTGCTAACTGCTTTCTTTTTGCAGAGTTCAATGATCCTGGGCCATGGTTTAGTGTAAAATTTGTAAGTTAAGGTTAAGATGTACTGTAAATATGAGTGCGCCCCCCGGCATGTCTGTCTAGCGCCGGCAATTTTATTTAAGTCGTCCGTGTGAGTGAGTTTGTTTAGATAGTTACGCAGCCCTCAGGTTATTTATTTTGGGGACACGAATACCATGAATGTCGCACTCAGGGATCCGTAGGTAAAATGTACTAGGGGAAAACTACACATGATGGCACACGAAAATTTGACGACTCGGGACGAGTCTGTAAAAAGGGGAGGGGGTTACCAAATTTGTTGTGGTTACCAAATTCGCAAACCACCATTCAGGTCCCTTAGGTGAGGTATTTCGGTAAGTACATGTGTAGTTAGGCCCAAACCCGTTGTCTAGTGGGAATACATGTCATTTATGCGTGCTGCGACTCTTCAGGATAGCCGTTTTTCTTTTACTATCTTTATTTTGGACCAACCGCCATGATTACCACCACAACCACAACATTAACCACCAACCACAACGCCGCTTCACCACAACCGCCACGACCTTCACGTCACACCTCGCAACCGTCGCATCGCCACCGTTCTTGCGCCGCCTGTGGGTACCGGTGTTGGACTCGTGCAGGGCGCGCGCCGAACAGCGTGTACAAAATCACGGATTTTATGCTTCAAAAACGGATCAAAAACGACACACGCCCACTTTTTGCCGTCCAATCGGTGAGCGAGGGGCGAATTGGCCCCGCCCCCAGGGCGATCGATATATGCAAATTTATGGATCAAAAAGCCTTCACGCCCACTTTTTCTCGGGCCAATGGGGAGCGAGGTGAAAGGTCGAAGGGAGGGGGTCAAATATGAGAGGGCAAAGCTACGGGGCTGATAAAAGGACCGTGTTCGTCAGAGTCGGAGAGGAGGAGAGTCAGGAGAGTCGGAGAGTAGGAGAGTCGGAAACAGAGAGTCAAGACTTCGCGGGCGGTGGAGTTGGCAAGAAGGAGCTGGTCGTCGTGTGCGTTGGAGTCGGAACGGAGGGGACACAGCTGTCGAATTCGGCGAGCAACCCTATCCCACGCGGGGGCTGATTGGCTCGATCGCGGTGAGACCGAAAGGTCCACCCGTGACTGGTTCCCGGCGTTAGTCCGAGAGGGTCACGACTGGATTGTCCGTCCGGTGGGCGACGTGCCGCGATTCGAGTTACGTGGCCGTCAGCACGCCGGCGGGCGCGAATCCGCAACAATATATATGTATATATATATATATATATATATATATATATATATATATATATATATATATATATGTATATATATGTATATATGTATATATGTATATATATGTATATATATATATATATATATATATATATATATATATATATATATATATATATATATATATATATAGATATATATATATATATATATATATATATATATATATATATATATATATATATATATATATATATATATATATATATATATATATATATATATATATATATATATATATATATATATATATATATATATATATATATATATATACATATATATATATATATATATATATATATATATATATATATATATATATATATATATATATATATATATATATATATATATATATATATATGTATATGTATATGTATATGTATATATATATATATATATATATATATATTACACATATATATATATATTACACATATACGCCTCGAAGGGAGGTGGAGCCGAAAATGGGGTGGAGCGAAGGGCGGAGCCCCGCGCTATGAAGGGCGGAGCCCCGCGCTATAAAGGGCGGACTGTACGCGAGGCTCGGGGCTCTCTGAGGGATCTCCCTGTGGTTCATGACTCTCTTCCCCTGTCTCCCGGTGGTCCATTCCCTGCTGCTTCTTCCGGCTCGTGGTGCACTTGCCTGCCTTTGGTGGTCCGGTGCTCGTGCTTCCTGTGGTTCAGCGCTCCTAGGGTGGTTCAGCTGTTCCTGTGGTCAGGGTCCGGTGGAGGGCCCGTGCATCGGGGACGTGGACGGAAGCTCTGCCGCTGTGTGGTGTGGACCTGCGCGTCCGGACTAGGAGTGCCGGAGAGAGTCGCCGGCCACGCGGGAGGCCCGGAAACCAGGCGCGTCCACGCTAGCTGTTGGGGGAGCGGGACGTCACGACTCGACGACCACTAAGGGGGGGCAGGTAACCTGGATGGTCTCGTGGGCCCATTCGGTCAGCCAAGGCCTACGTTATAAAGGTCCCCGGACCCCGTCTACCTCCCTGCTTATGGCGAGGTCTTTCCTTTTGTTTTTGTATGCATGCTGCGGCGCTGGACGATTGGTATAACTAAATATAACGATATAAAAAAAACTGGATTTTTGGGAGGATGTCGGAGAGATCAAGTTGCGGTGCATCGTTTGGCAATGTCAAGATCTCGGACCTTGATTTTGCAGATGATGCAGTCATCTTTGCGGAGACTTTAGACATCCTCTTGGGGGCCCTCGAGGTGCTGAATGAGGAGTCGGAGCCGTTGGGATTAAGGGTTTCTTGGGTCAAAACTAAGATCCAGGCTTTCGGTGACATCTTGGATGCAGCTGTCCTGTCTGTGTATGTTTGTGGTGAGGATGTTGAGGTCGTGGATAGATTCACTTACCTTGGCAGTGATATTCATGTCTCCGCAGGTTGTGAGCCGGAGGTCAATAGACGTCTGGGTCGGGCCTGTGGAGTCATGGATTCACTGGATCATGGGGTGTGGCGCTGCCGGTACCTGTGCGGGAGGACGAAAGTCCGAGTCTTCAGGTCCTTGGTACTTCCAGTCTTGCTCTATGGGTGCGAGACTTGGACTTTGACCAAGGATCTGAGACGGAGACTTAATTCCTTTGGTACCAGGTCTCTTCGGAGAATCCTTGGCTATCGCTGGTCGGATTTTGTGTCCAACGAGCGGTTGCTGAGAGAGACTTGGATGAGATTTGTTACCTGCATAGTCCGTGAGCGTCAGCTGCGGCTGTATGGACATGTGGCTCGTTTTCCTGACGCTGATCCTGCTCACCAGATTCTCTCAGCGAGGGAGTCTCATGAGTGGAGGAGGCCAGTGGGCCGACCACGTGCCTCATGGTTGCAGCAGGTTGACCATCATCTCAAGGAGATGGGGATGGGGCTGGCATCTGCCTGGGGGATGGCCAGACGGAGGCCCCTGGAGTAACGGCGGAAAGTGGACGCAGCGACGCGCTGTTCTGGCACATGCTCCCATACCTGACCTGACCTGCGGCGCCGTGTCCTGTTAAGTAATGACTGTATAAGTGACTGTGGTTGCAAATAATAATTATAGTCGGTCGTATTGCTTTTGCATTCTATTTGTTACTTGTATATTGCATGACTGCCCTTGCTTGTGTTGTGCTGTATCGTGAATAAATGTCCTTGTGTGCAATGTATCCCATTTGTCATGTCCTATTTGCCTTTTGAAAAGCCATCTTGCATCGTTGAATGAGTAGTGGGTTTTGAACGCCCGGAAAACAGAATTGGATCTGTCGAGGTCGGCGATAACACCGCTCGGTTATCACTGTAGTACGGAACGGACCGCTTAAGCGGTTCGTGTCCCAGGCCGACCTGCGGCGCGGTGCAGCCCCTCGGTAGGTTACCCATGTGGGTGCTTAGGTATATCGACATTCGGCGATTCACCATATTTCGCGTGGGTAGAATGTGGACTGGGCTGTGGTGAGGTTAAACCCCCACCCGTGACTGGTTCCTGGTGGTAGTTCCAGCAGGGTCACGACTGAATTGTCCGTCCGGTGGGCGACGCAGTTGCGATTGGAGTTACGCGGCCGATCGCACGCTGGCGGGCGCGAATTCCTAACAATATAATGCTCACGCATGACAAGATGATCCCATCAAGTGTAGATATTGCAAACAAAGCACTGCATCCGGACATAGTGCTCAAACACAAAAAGAAAAAGTCGGCATTGTTGATCGAGGTCTCGGTTCCCAATGACTTTGGACTAAATGCAACAGAAATCAGGAAAATGAACAAACACCAGGATCTGAAAAATGAGGTCAAGAGGACTTGGAAATTGAAGAAAGCTGAAATTGTACCAGTGATAGTCGGAGCTACAGGAATGATGAAGAAAACCCTCACTGAGTAGTTAAAAATCATTCCGGGGGATATCACTACAAACGAGCTTCAAGTGGAGGCTGTCAGAGGTTCACTGAATATTCTGTAAAGAGCTCTTGGAACGAGGGTATGAGAATGAAACTTCACAGGTTGGTTCATAAATCATGTTCCTTTACCAAAAATATAGGAGCCGGATATTTTGAAATCTGGGAGAATTTCCTCCCACCTCCTGAAACCCGCCTATTTAGTGAACAACCAACAGTTACCCCATTATGAAGAACAACAATCTTCTTTTACATTATCATCACAAGCATCATCAGACACAAACTTGAGGAAATTAGAAAGCAAAGAAAGAGAGAGAAAGTATGAGGTGGTATGAGAGAGAAAGTATGAGGTCCTTTAACACCTGGCATGGCTGATGGGCTTACGCTTCCGGGTCACTTTAGAGGGGGAAAAGGGGAGGAAAACTGAGGAGGTCTAAGGTGCGTGATCTGATGAGGTATGATGAGGTGTGCGGTGATTGGCAGTGTAATGTGGAGGGGAAGGTATAAGGATGTGGATCAGGAGGTTGGAAAGAGAGTAAGGAACATACGAGAAGATAAACTACCATGAGTGTAAAGAGGTTTGTATGTGTAATGACAAATGGGTTAAACCACTTTGTTGGGCACCTGGTTCGCCGGTCCGTTCTGTTACACCACTCGGCAATCCCAGGAGGAAGAAGATAGGGTGGGCCACATGTGAGAGAAGATCAGAGAAGAGCAGAGAAGAGGGCAGACCAGGCGAGAGAGACCTTTTATAACTCTCCTGCAGAGGCTGCGCTGGAGAGCAGAACAAGCAGAGAGATGGGTGTTCTCCAACACGCTCATTGGTGCGCGGATGCTTGCCATGGCTTTGGCTCCACCCAGGGCGAGTATTTTGGACCGGAAATGGTCTCATTTGCTTTGTGCTTTGCCACTCAACTCATCTCTGAGATTAACATGGGGTGGGGTAATTTGTCACGCGGCTCCGCCACAAATGCTCCTTTTCGTCCCTACTGGTCCCATGGCGTCAATAATGAGTGGAGGTGAGATTGATTTGGGGTCTGATCATGTGGGGATTATTATGAAGACATTGCGATGGTTGAATAAATGTTGTAGTGTTAGGGTTCGAGTCTGGCGAAGGTCTGACGTGAACGTCGGTTGGGTAATGCCACGAGGTTTGAACAGGAAATGGTGTGCAAATGCTAATGAACTGCTTGTTGCTATGCATGCATGGTTGCGTAATAGAGGGGTCATGTGTGAAGTTAAAAAAAAGGTAAAGTAAATAAAGAATGGGATGAAGACCTGCCTAAAAGCTCTCACAACACGTTTTGTCCCATAAACACACGAGACATAAGGGAAGAGCTATCTAAAACAAATACTAATGAAACAACTGTCTCGGGACCACTATATGTTGGGCGCCATTGCCTATAGGGGAGTGCTAGCTTTGCAGAACCACAAATATTTAAATATGTGAAATTCATCCATTTTGAGTTCTCCAACCTTTAGTTTTATCGGAACAACAACATTTTGCTCCCCTTTGTGCCATGAGTATCCCCAAGGATTGGCAGGATTTTTAGACCAATCGGGGCGATGGTTAACTATCAACCAGTATACACCTTGAAATGAGCACTCACAAACTTCAAGGATAGAATATAAAAGAATGACCGCGCAAGTGTGAAATACATTATTCCATGTGGCTCTGGTGCGGAATAAATAGGGAAGACCGGAAGAACCTTCGGCCAGCACATTAAAGAACACCCACGTATCAAAAACACATCAAAGAACATCAAAACCATTCTGCAGGACAACGGCTACCCTGAGTGTGAGTGGCTCATCTGGTGGTGCATAAAGTGCAGGGCAAAATGACAAATTGGTCCAAGGACGTTTTCTTTGGACCAGAGAAGCGTCTGGCTTACCTTAAGCTGCTATGTAGAGGTAAAATCTCTCAAAAACTTGAACAGGTAAAACCAGCGTTTTCACGGTGCTCCATTGCTGTTTGAACAAGAGTGATGATTATCACCAACATGCTGCTCCCTGCGGTGAATGATATGGTAGGCTAACCCAAAAAGATTGGTGTCCTTTGTCCTTCATGCTGGCCATGGACATTTCTGAGTTGAACTTTTGGATATTCAAGCGTAAATCCTTTGCCACAGAAGTATCGCAGGTTAGGAGATCAAGGAAGTCAACAGGTGGATCAGGTACTCCAGGAATTTGAATGTTGCTATAAAACAGCACAGCCCAAACTGAGGTCTGTTGTCGCTGCCACTGACACGTTTACGCATCCACACGAGTCGTGACAGTGAGCACATCTGATGCGTGCCACATCTGTGTGGCAAGGACAAATTGATTCGATTTTGGTGAAGATCTGAATCCGGATCTGGATACGAGAATTACTAATTTTTTTAAATGATTCTTCAGCATTGAGATAGGACCAAAAACGATATATAGCATGATATTTCAAAAACTTTATTGGGCCACATACGTTGTCGTGGATCAGGCATTGCGTGGCGGAGGTATGTGCTCAACCGAGTGCCCTTCTAGTTCAAAATGTAGTGGACGGATTCCAACAAAACTTTGTGGACAGGTTGTGAGTCTGCCAAGATGAAATTATTAGATGATGCTGAAGATCTGGATCCAGATCCAGATACTAGAATTTTCTAAGTGATTCTTCACAATTGAGAGATGGGGCCAAAAATGATATATAGCATATCTCAAAACATTAGGGATGGATTATGACAAAACATGGTGGATGAGATGTGTAGGTGATAAGAATAAGACTATTATATTTTGGTTAAGGTTCAGATGTGTGTTCGGCCCAGTGTGATACAAAACGTAAACGGTTCAGCCTCGTAGAGCTATGCACTCTACCAAGTGCCGTTCTAGGTTTTTCTTGTTTCACCGCTTCAAAATATTTAATATTTTACTGAAATTTTGCATACAGCCTTAATGTGAGCCAATGGAGAATTGATTGCATTTTGGTGCAACTTCATTGACATATACTGAAGTTATCTTGTTCAAGTGCTCTATTTTACATAATATAGACATAACAGAAAGCCTTTTTTGTTAAGACAGATCGAGTTTCAAGAATCCAAACTTGCTTCTGAGAATCAAAATCTTTCCATTTGTGCAGAAATTTGCAATCAGTCTGTCCTTGCAATCTACTATACCCGCATGACGTCAATGAAGGCATCAAAGTGCGATTCTTGTGGTACTTCCTCTGAGCAAAGCATCAAGCGGTGGTACCTGGAAAAAGAAGAAAGTGAAGATGAACTACCATTGACAAATAGCTGAGTGAGCAGCCATCAAAATGACTTTTGTATCAAGTGAAGATGCACATGGCGATGTATACCG
The DNA here is from genome assembly GCF_056783735.1 of Eptatretus burgeri. Lineage (NCBI taxonomy): Eukaryota > Metazoa > Chordata > Myxini > Myxiniformes > Myxinidae > Eptatretus > Eptatretus burgeri. The sequence continues at coordinate 121,674,337 of NC_140965.1, read as the reverse complement.
CAGGGCTGGTCTGGAGAACATCGATCGTTTGTAAACCTCCTCCATAACACACACGTCATCTTCTTTTTGAATAGTGACGGCATGTGGGTCTCCCTCAAAATGTTCGATATCATTGTAAACATAGTAGGTGTTCTCTTTCAGCAGAGATAGCTCCAGCAACTGACAGGAAAAAAGGAATTAGAACAGAATTATCATGGAATCAAACAATGGTATGAAGTCAGTTAAGGGGAGGGTTTATTATTCAAGGAAAATACAAATTACAATTACTTTGGACAACAGTCATCATTGAAGGTTTTGCAGGAACAGGATACAAAACTTTCAATGAGGAATGTAATCCATGAGTATTTCATAAACTTAGGATCTATACACTCGCATACGTTAGAATCCAACTACAAATGTATTGTCATGGGTCTGGCGGATCCGGTAAAACACCAAACCCAATTTGTGGTGACAGGTGGTTAACACCACCAGCCTAGATAGCCAAGAGGTTTTCCTTAGGGGGTGGACACGTTGATCTTCAGAGATGATAACGTGTGTGGGAGGGGTAGGGTGCGGCACTGGTGGAGCGACGGAGTCACAGATCGATGCAAAAGGGGGGGGGGGAGTTGTACTCTAACCCCATGATAAATACATGGACACAGCAACTTAAAAATAAACATGGGATTTAATGAAAATAGACAAATATTTACAAGGGACAATCATTCAGATATAATAATAATCGTGAGATAAATTAAACATAAAGTCGAGGCACCTCGACACACAGACGTAAATACAGACAAGGGGAAACAAAATAGAAGAAAATCCTTCCTTTATTCTGGCACTTAGCTTGGTCCAGAGATGGTCTTTGTGGAACTTGGAAACGAGGTGCTTTGTCCTGTACATGTCGATGTGCCCAAAAAAATGGTGCCAAGCCGCTCTCTCGCAGCGGGAAAAATGTACCTCGGGCAATTCGTGAGTGGTATTGAACACCAGGGCTCAGTGACCCTGTGCGGCTCTTTCGTGCGTCGATCGTCCTCACCGATCCACTGTTTTCAGAATGGTGCCGTCCTCCTCGGCGACATACATGAGGCTTTGAGGTCCGTCCCTCACACGATTCAACCAAGAGTCAACGGCCAGCGTACTGCTCAGTACACAAGCCAATTCGTCTCAGTACAAATATGAGAATCGTGCCGTCTTCTTCATGTGTTGAAGGAAAGCCAGCCGTAAAGCCCTGTTCTTGCGCCGTTCTTTCTCGACCAGGTGCGTCCCTTCCACCAAAATGAACCAATCAAACCAACCACCTCTTCACTTCTCTATCTCTCCTTGATGTCACACTGAACAACTGTTCCACTTCTGGGGTGTGGCTTTCTCACACAAAAACCGGGAAGGCCGGGCTTTTGCCTGCTCGGCACACCTGGCTCGCTTGTTGTTATGGTTGTTATAAAAGCGCAACTCCATCATTGCTGCTTTGCAATACAAAAACATAGGGAAAACTCACAGGGGGGGAATTACATACCGGGGTAACTTATCCTTAATCCCTATTTAATTAATACTGCACCATCCCCCTTGTGGTGACACGTAACACTTAAGCTCACAGTTTCCCTACTTAATTACATCAAGATGTCTCCTACACATCCACGGATCAAACAACTCTATTCAATCCTAACTTTCCTATGAAATTCCTCAATCTACCCCCAAAACCGAAACAGTGTTGCATATGCTAAAATGTTAAAAGCATAAATATATGAAAAAAAATGTTAAACACAAAAGTCCAATTAAAAACATTCGTAAGTATATCATAAAATTAGGATCCAACGATATATTATAGATGCAAAAAATGATAGAATTTCTGAATTCCGTTACTTCTGCCATTTTCATAAATATTTTCCACTGCTCTGCTTACTGCATGCCTGGTGTTGGCTTAATGGTTAAGGTAGTGGGCTTGGGATCCTAGGGTCCTGAGTTCAAATCCCGCTCAGCTGTTGAATTAACACCAGGTGGGGTTGACTCTGCCTGTCATCCTTCCGAGGTCGACAAAATGAGTGCCAGCATGCTGGTATACTGTGTCGGAGTGGCGACCCGTCCAGGATTGTTCCCAATAGCCAAGGAGACTGCTTCGGCGGCACCAACGCTCTGCACAGAGTATGGTCCTAATGGATGGATGCTTACTGCCATCTCCTCTCAACCTTCCTTCTCTTTCTTTCCATCATAAACCATTCTGTCCTCATTTTCCTCCCCAATTTCCAACCATACCATTAAAATGTTATTTATCTCACTTTACAACCCCTCCCTACCCCCTTCCCCTTCCCAACCCCTCCCCACCCCACCAAAAGAAAACCTCTCAACTCTCAAAACCTCCTTGTAACATGTTTCGATGATTTCTCAAAGCAAACAACTAAATAATAAGATGTAGCATCCTCATAATATCCTTCAGTTTTTGAAAAGTAATCATATTATGTAATAAGAGCAAAAAATAGGATTGAATGCCAACCGGAAAAGGTTTAAACTAAATCTTGAGTTTGCTCTCTATGTCAGATGTGAGGTCCTTGCTTGAATGAACCGATTTTCAAAATGTTGATTTTTGACTGAACGAGTATTATTGCTCACCATCTCGGTTCTGTTACTGATCACATTGGCTTTATCAAACGAGACGAGCAGGATAGTCTACGTTCTGGAGGTAAACACACTAACCTTTGGAGCTGTCTCGCCTGGGTTTGAATCTCGGTCCAGCTATGAACTGTCATCCCAGTGTATTCAGGGTGAGTCATCAACCGTCCCTCGGATGCACAGTAAGTTGGGTGTTTCACCTGCCTGCATTAGTTAGTTGGTCTATGTTAAAGATCCCACTTTGTCCCTCATGAAGAGTAGGCGAGCTATCGCCAGCACCAAAAACAAATTCCAAATTCCTACCCGACCGTACAGGGGGGCACTAGATCAAGGGCACAGCTGCACACTCAGCAAATTATGCTTTCCACAGCCAAGTGCTGATAATTTTTTAAAAAGACCCTGATGATGCCACATATGAATGGATGCCACATTGGTTAATGTGTGATCTTTGTTTAATTTGTGTGTTCATTGATGCATTGTGTGATGTTTATTTTAAATTATTTTCTCACTAATTTAACGAATTTATGGCATAGGTTTGAGACTGTTTATTATGCCCTTTTCTGTTGGAGCTTTTGCCCTACGAAACTGCTGAGGTCAAGACCTTGTTGCCTGCTGATGCCACAATCACCTGGACATTGCTGTGATTGCCTAAAGAGATCTGCTTTGGTGAACAACACAATGCTGATATAAGGGGGAAGGGGTCAAGTACACCTTTAACTCAGAGAAAATATGTCGTTAAAATATTTTTAATCGGTTGACAAAGGAAGTCATTAACTATTCTTGCTTCTCATTCCTGCATTGCAAAGATGTTGAGCAAATATTTCCCATCCATCGCAAGTTGAACTCCATGGTAAATTTTTGATGGGAAAGACAAAGAGGGAGGCACAAAGAGAAGTGAGGTGTGAGAGTGCCTCCATCATTTAAATGGATGATAACGGGCATCGTCATGCTTTATTGTGAGTATTTTGATTCTTGGCTCGAGCTCTAGTCGGCCTGAAACTCCTCACAAAGTGTGTGTGGAGTGCAGAGTGGTTTGGAAGTGTGTGCAAAACTCACCCGGGCCTTGTGTCACAATTGCAAGCTGCCCTTTTGCAGGTCACGGATTGTAAACAGCAATTGGCACGCCACGGACCACAACTCGCCACTGACATATAACGACCTGTATCTAACCTGACGCATGCTAACACCACCACCGAAAGCTGCAAACTGTGAAATCGCAATATGATATGGACTTAAGTTCTCATGCGTGAACTTGCTGGTGGTTTGACCTTACAATCTAGGGTCTGGGGCTTCTCTGGTTTAAGCGATGTGGGCTGCTGCGGTCAGTCAATGCCTACCACAGTAATTTTGAATGTGGTTATAATCAAGGCCTAACACTACAAGTGTTTATTAATGTTATTTTTGTTGTGGATAATTAAATTCGTATATTGATATTAAATGATCTGCTCAACTTTTGCAAGTTCCATCACCAACTCGCCACGATGGTTTTTTTTTTCCACTCTGTGGTGTGATCAGAAGAGAAATGCCACAAACTCACAAGTTTATTTCTCGTTATGACATCAAATGGTGTGTTACAGAAAAAATATTTCCTTGAAAAATTTCATCGATCACCACCACCCAAACCTATTTAACTTCATCTTTGTTTGTGTCTTCATTCCACATAAATTTTATCTTCACCCAACAAGGTGATATTATAGTGGTATTTTTAAAGAAAATAATACCACTCTCAAACTAGAACGGCAATTGGTAGTGCGCACACTTCCGCCAGGCTGATTAATTTACGTTTTATATCCTACTGATAGACCAGATCTGGATTCGGAGCAGAACCAAAATCTAATCTGCTTGTTATTTTCACACACCTAACTCATGCTCCAAGTTTTGTCTGAATCCACCCCCAGCATTTTAAGATACCGTGCTCTATATAGTTTTTGGCCCTATCTGGCAATGGTGAAGAATCACTTTTAAAAAAATAATAGATTTGCGGATCCGGATTCGGATCTTCACCAAAATCGAATTGATTTGTCCTTGTCATCCACCCAACCTGTCCATAAAGATTCATCCAAATCAGTCGACAATGCTTTTAGATATTGTGCTATAAATCCTTTTTGGCCCAATCTCTCAATAGTGAAGAATCATGAAAAAAATTCTGGTATCTGGATCCAGATCCAGATCTTCCCCAAAATCTAACCAATTTGTCAGACAGACAGACACACATATGAGAAATCACTCATTGAACGACACTTGGTGAAAAAGAATGAATCAAACAAATTGTGTACGTGTGTAATATATAAATTAATGAGATGAGTGCATGCATTAATAATGGCAAAGGGATGTAAAATATTTTTTTAGTAGTACGAAACTAACCCCAAGTTCGACAATATTGTTGTTTTTGCTCCAGCACTCTTAGTTTCTGAGATATTGGCCAAAATGTATTTTAAACATTATGATATTGACAGGCAATCATTCAAGTCCATATGCTGAGAAAATCAGTTGGTTTTACATCATAATTTCAAATTATAAAGTTGTTGGAAAATGAATGAAGGGAAAACACTTTGGTGTCAACTAGAAGTTGACAACCTCCTTTTCCTGAGTTATCACCCAAAACGTGTTTTCTGGTTTTGCAACATCACGTCGTAACGCATCGACCGGTTTTTATGAAACTTTGTCATGGGCCATTGATTAAGTTTTGTTACAGTGCCTACAATCTGCGAATGTTTCATAACGAATGGCTGAGCGGTTTCGGCTGCAGGCGAGTGGTCAGACAAACAAACAAGAAGACGACGTCTTGCAGAGCACAAAACTTGCAAAATCCAAAAAACAAATTTTACCGTAACAATAATTGGTGGTTGAATTCAATGACCAAATATGCAAATCCTCTTCAAATTTCAAGTCAATGGGATGAAAATTGAGGATTTTAGAAATACCACCTTAGTTGTTGACCTTTTGGTCGATGTTGACCTCAAAAATAATTGGCTGGTTGAATTTAGTGACCTAAAATATAAATCCTCTTCAAATTTCAAGTCAATGGGATGAAAATTGAGGATTTTAGAAATACTACCTTAGTTGTTGACCTTGGGACTATGTTGACCTTTTGGTCGATGTTGACCTCAAAAATAATTGACTGGTTGAATTCAGTGACCTGAAATATAAATTCTCTTCAAATTTAAAGTAATTCTGATGAAAATTGTCAATTTTAGAAATATCAGCCGATGTTGACCTCAAAACGAGTTGGTGGTTCAATTGATTGACCAGATATTCAAATCCTCTTCAAATTTCACCTCAATCAGATGAAAATTGAGGGTTTTATAAATTGCACCTATGTTGTTGACCTTTTGGCCTATGTTGACCTTAAAAATATTAGTGGTTGAGTTGAGTGAGCTGATATGAAAATCCTATTCAAATTTCAAACCCAATCAGATGAAAATTGACCGTTTTAGAAATTTGGCCTATGTTGACCGCCATCGACCATTGCAGGGACGTTATCTGCAATCTCCGAAAGTTTCCAAACGATCTGCTCAGCAGTAACAAACAGACAGACAGGAGTGAAGCCATTACCTCCAACCATCTTCCATGACAGGAAAAAAATGTTGTCCGGAACAAAGTTTGCATTTCGCACGATACTCGGTGAATCATCTTCAAAGAAAAGGAGGGGTGGGGGGATGACCACTGGACCTATAGCTTATCTGGGCCCTGGTCGAATGATGTAACCCAAATGTGTTAGCATTCTGACTGGTGGGTCTGGAGAGGTAGATTTTTGAAGAAATTTACTGTCAGCCATTTTGACACACTTCTGGTCATGTGATCAGAACGAGCTTTGCAATCCCTGTTGTCAGTCAGGAGAGGAATGTTACTGTCAAATTTCAGCCGGATCGGCCTGCCGGTTTGGCTGGAGAAGATGGATGGACGGACAGATGGACGGACGGTGTGCAACGATACCTTATCTGGAATTCTATACAAGCTAAAATTCTTCAGCTCAATATATTTAATCTGAAAAGATGAAATCAAAGTGTTTGTGGTTATTGGCCTTGCACCTGAGGTTAAAGAATCGACTGTAAGCCAAGTGAAAATGAAGTGCACAACTGGTGTGTCATTCTTTAATGCCTTTCCAAAGCAACTGCACATTTGCATCATCTCCAGATTGATAGTTTCCACACGACTAGATTGGGGCTCACTCTTATCCAATTACTGAAAGAAAAGTTCAATACACCAGTTCAATGTATAGGTACGTGTACACTCGTGGGTATGTCACGAGAAAGAAAAATCTCACATTTCGGTAATCGATGCAGAGGCCATTTCCATCCCCCCTCCCAAGAAACTTAAAAGTCTCTAAAACGGTCAATTTAAAAGCAGGGAAGGTAGGTATGAGTGAGTGCGTAAGTGAGCAAACTTATGAGCAGATGTTCTCCTGATGTGAATGTGTATGGAGAACAGAACACATTTATCCGTCAAGATGAAATAGTCATTAAAAAAGAAACAAAAACATTCTTACCTCTCTCTGTATGACAGGCTCAAGTTTATTAGGAGACACCCGAGGAAATAGTCCACAGAGGTTTTCATGCAGGTTTTCGGGATCCCGTGGTGAGTATGGGATGAAATCGTCACCCTGCCTCAAGAAAAGGACTGGCTCCTCACGTAGACAAAAGAACATGATCTCCTGTGTACATCGACGGATGGAGACAGCTGCAGTACGTGGACATTATGTTCATAAAGGAATCTTAGTGTGACTGCAGCAATAGTTTCACAACACCAATTGGATGTAGTTGTTCTTTTTTTAATCCACCTTATTTATTCCACCAGGTTGCTTGGTATTCATAGTTACAATGATACGAGCTCTCTTACAAGGAATTTCAATGCACAGGAAGGCCATTGGGCTCATCAAATCATGTGCAATCGTTGCTAACTTTCGGTTGTTTGTAAATGTCCTCTCTTTTCTAAATACTGAGCATCAAGAAAGAAGATACCACTTTTAATCTCGTCTGAAGTTCGAATTGCTGACCTCGAGATCCAGAGGGGATACTCCACCAGCATAACTATTACCCATCCAAGTCTGATTCTCATGGGACCATTTCATTTGTACCGGCTCAATGTTGTCGAGCTGGTTTCCCACGCGGCTAATGCAATATTAAAAAAAATTAGTTGCATAACATATTAGAATTAAAACAAAAGATAGGTTATTTTGTCTGCTTATGAGTAAACAATTAACCCTTGTCCTTCCAACATATTTTACTACCTAATCTTACCAACTGGGGTCATTTTGAACCCCAACTCAAAAACCACTCAAGTTCACTAAATTTGCCAAAGTTTCACACCAATGACTAAACATGGTGTTTTCTTCATAAAGTCAACAAACATAACAAAAATAGATGAAAATATAAAATCTAAAATTCGCCTTCCAACTGGGGACTTTTACGTCCCCAACTCAGAAGGACTAAGTTTCATTCAATTTGCTGAAGTTGCACATCGATGTGGAAACATAATTATTTTAATTGGAGGATGTTTTAGTGATAAAATAAACAAACATAAGCATTAAAAAAACATGAAAATTCGAGCACTTCCTTGATTAAAAAAAATACCATATGAAGTAATTAAATATGCGAAAAATTTAACAAAAATAACTGGGGTCTTTTTGGACCCCAGAAAGGATTTGCTTTTAACTTTGTGCAATAAGGTGGGATCTTAAAACATCTTATATATTTATTACCAGCACATAGAGGTAAACAACAATAAAACATGAAATACATTGTTAAACTCATATAGAAATAACATAAAAATGTAAGCCTGGGATCTATAAAGACCACTGTTGGTAGGACTAGAGCTAAGATCTTGCCAAAAGAAGAAGAAACGAGTCCAAGAGTGAAGCTTTAATATTCTGGCAAGAACACTCTGATTTGGTTTTTATCTCCATTTGTGGGTTTCAGCAGGTGGGAGGAAGTTCTCCCAGAACTCAACATCTCCAGCTCCTATATTTTCGGTAAAGGAACATGATTCATGAACCAACCTGTGAAGTTTCATTCTCATAGCCTCGTTCCAAGAGCTCTTTACAGAATCTTCAGTGAACCTCTGACAGCCTCCACTTGAAGCTCGTTTGTAGTGATATTCCCCGGAATGATTTTTAACTACTCAGCGAGGGTTTTCTTCATCATTCCTGTAGCTCCGACTATCACTGGTACAATTTCAGCTTTCTTCAATTTCCAAGTCCTCTTGACCTCATTTTTCAGATCCTGGTGTTTGGTCATTTTCCTGATTTTTGTCGCATTTAGTCCAAAGTCATTGGGAACCGAGACCTCGATCAACAATGCCGACTTTTCCTTTTTGTGTTTGAGCACGATGTCCGGATGCAGTGCTTTGCTTGCAATGTCCACACTTGATGGGATCATCTTGTCATGCGTGAGCATTATATGTTCATTTTCAAGTGTTGTATTTGGTTTGTGTTTCCATGATTGTTCTGGGACCGGGATGTTGAAATGTTTGCAGAGCACGTCCGTTAATACAATACAGGAGGGCATTAATGGAATGTTTCCTTCAATTAAATTTACATGCGAGGAGGAACAGAATGGATCGCTTCCGTTTCTCGACACCTTCGTGACGAGGAACCTAAATAGTGGTTTAAGTTCCGCACTGTATATAAAACCCATCCAGATGGATTGTTATCTTGATTTTGGGTCTTGCCATCTGAAGCACCACAAAAGAGCTGTGGTAACCATACTCGTGAAAAGGGAAAGGAATATACCGTCCAGTGTAGAGGGTAGAGGAGCGAGATCAAGCATCATAAATGAGTACTAAAAGCCATTGGCGACCAAGACCACAAAAGAAAATGGCACTGGCAGCTCCAAGGACTCAGGAAATTCCACAAGAACCACCAAAAGGTTTTTGCATGCTACGTTTTTGTGCCAGGAGTAGCCCAAAGGATTGGCAGGATCTTGAAACTGGATTAGTTATGAACTGGTGTACACCTTGAGACGAGCACTGACCAACGTCAAGAACAGAATACAAAAGAATGACTGCACAGGTGTGGTATACACCATTCCATGTGACAGTGGTGAAGAATACATAGGAGAGACAGGAAGAACCTTAGGCCAGCGTATTAAAGAACATCAGAAGGCCTTCGAGTGCAACCACCCGGAAAGGTCTGCCATCACCAAGCACGGGTTAAGGGTGGGCCATGTTCCCCTATGGGACAATGCGAACGTCGTGCTGGGATCCCCAAACCGTGAGAGGAGGTAAATACCAGAAGCATGACACATCGAGTAAACGAGGTCACTTCTGACAGAGGAGACTGTGACCTTATCACAGGCTTATAGTCCCGTTATTTACAAATACATCAGAGAGGCGCCAATGGCAGGAGGAGGACAGATGCAAAGTGGGATATAATCAATGAGGAAAACAAAGGCAAAGTAGGGCTTGGTGAGATGCAATACAAGCGCGCACAATAAACCTTCATGGGTAATGGTCTCGAGGTATCGTAATGCAGCTTTGTGATTGGTCGAAGGAACAGGTCCACCAGTTCCCCGAGGTATATCCAGGACGAGGTAAATAAGAAAATTGCTCTTGATAAACGCTCATGGAGGCCCAGCACATTTCAGGATGCTGGCCAAAAGATTGAGTATTTCGGACAAAACTATAGGTTGGAGAACAAAGAAATGGATTAAATATATATATATATATATATATATATATATATATATATATATATATATATATGTACTGCATGTATGTTTGTGTATATGTATGCATGTGTAAATATATCAATAATCTTTGATATTCCATGGAATTCCAATAATAAATATGTAGATCAACTCCTCCCATGCTCTTCTAGCTGAAGAAGCTTCATAAAGCAACCAAGAAAGGCTACCAAGGTAAGCCCTTTGCTGTTTCAAAGCCTTCCCAGAGTTCCTCCACAGCTGTAAAGATGTTCACAAATGGTGCACACATGAGAATCACACAAATGGTACACACAAATGGTACACCGTTTACGCCTCTTCGATGGAGTAAATATCGTGAATGCCTGCAGACGTGGCTGCAATTGGACGGTGAGTGTCACAATCTTGCCAGCAGACACCAGCATCTGGTCGACGTCGAGTTCACCAACATTCCTGCAGAGGCAGGATTTCACCCAACATGTTATCAATGCTTCATCAACAAGAGACTGATAGAACTAAGTTCCAAAAAATGTCTGAAGAGGCAGCTGCAGCAGAGTTTGGATAGTGAGGGATCGCTTCAGTGTTCAGGTTCAGTACACACAGGCCAGCAACATCAGTCTGCTGTACACAGGCCTCGTCCGCGGAAAAAATTGAGGTCACGTTCTGACCTGCATACACCCAAACATGTCCTACCAGCAGTGTGCACTATTTGTAAGAAGGCAGACCGGTACATCAGAGTCTCTCATATAATAACAAAGGATAGCTTGATGCAAGCTGAAACTTTAACAGCAGGTGAGTACATATTCTAAAGAAATTGATCGAAGACTGGAATTCCAAAGTGAATGATCAGGGAAAATACAGACTGTTATACTCATTTGATCGATGCTTGCTGGAAGCCGCTACTCTCAAACATGACGAAGGCATCCTATTTCACATCAGGGGGAAAGACTGCGTTGCCCTGGAAGTGAGATACCACAAAGTATGTTACAAAGATTACTGTAACATTTTGTGGAAAACCCCGATGAAAGTTCAAAGCAGTACAGCTGAGAGGTAAGTTTCGAAACCACTGCGAAAGTGTGAAATCCCTTTTTTGTACCAGAACATGAATTGAAATTTATTCAGCGATGTGTTTTTCTGGATAATTTCCTGCTGGAAGAAATGTGTGCGACACTCCAGCACATGCGCCAGCCAAGTAATGATACCAGCATCATCTGCCAGGTGGCTGAGCCAGCCATGTTCGCTGTCCCTCTTCAGTGACTTCAACAATTGTCTGCATTTTACGTTTGCTTTCTAATTTCAGTGGTCTGCATGCAAAAGCCTACATGCAGCATTTTGCAGTTCGGTAGTAGAAGAACAAGTGATCAAGTGTCATGAAGTGTTCCGGATGACGAAACTCGTCAGGTCAGGTCAGGTATGGGAGCATGTGCCAGAACAGCGCGTCGCTGCGTCCACTTTCCGCCGGTACTCCAGGGGCCTCCGTCTGGCCATCCCCCAGGCAGATGCCAGGCCCATCCCCATCTCCTTGAGATGATGGTCAACCTGCTGCAACCATGAGGCACGTGGTCGGCCCACTGGCCTCCTCCACTCATGAGACTCCCTCGCTGAGAGAATCTGGTGAGCAGGATCAGCGTCAGGAAAACGAGCCACATGTCCATACAGCCGCAGCTGACGCTCACGGACTATGCAGGTAACAAATCTCATCCGAGTCTCTCTCAGCAATCGCTCGTTGGACACAAAATCCGACCAGCGATAGCCAAGGATTCTCCGAAGAGACCTGGTACCAAAGGAATTAAGTCTCCGTCTCAGATCCTTGGTCAAAGTCCAAGTCTCGCACCCATAGAGCAAGACTGGAAGTACCAAGGACCTGAAGACTCGGTACTTCATCCTCCCGCACAGGTACCGGCAGCGCCACACCCCATGATCCAGTGAATCCATGACTCCCCAGGCCCGACCCAGACGTCTATTGACCTCCGGCTCACAACCTGCGGAGACATGAATATCACTGCCAAGGTAAGTGAATCTATCCACGACCTCAACATCCTCACCACAAACAGACACAGACAGGACAGCAGCATCCAAGATGTCACCGAAAGCCTGGATCTTTGTTTTGACCCAAGAAATCCGTAATCCCAACGGCTCCGACTCCTCATTCAGCACCTCGAGGGCCCCCAAGAGGATGTCTAAAGTCTCCGCAAAGATGACTGCATCATCTGCAAAATCAAGGTCCGAGATCTTGACATTGCCAAACGATGCACCGCAACTTGATCTCTCCGACATCCTCCCAAAAATCCAGTCCATACAAGTGCTGAAAAGTGTGGGGGCAAGTACACATCCCTGACGAACTCCAGTAACAACTGGAAATAAGTCAGAGGCGGTACCACCACACTTCACAGCACTCTCAGTACCAGAGTAGAGTTCAGACATCAGATCGATCAGTTTCGGTGGCACCCCACGAAGACCAAGAATCCTCCAGAGGACATCCCGATTCACTGAATCGAACGCTTTACAGAGATCAACATAGGCTGCAAGCAGCCCCTGCCGAAACTCTCGTCTGCGTTCAGTGAGGACACGAAGAGCAAGGATACGGTCAATCGTTGACCTCCTTGGTGTAAAGCCTGACTGCTCTGGACGCTGGTGCTCAAGCAGATGGTGGCGAACCCTATCAAGAATTATCCGAGCAAAGACCTTGCCCGGCACTGAGAGCAGCGTCACCCCTCGGTAGTTGTTGCAGTCTTGGCGATCACCCTTCCTTTCCAGAGAGGGACAACAAGGCCCCTCTTCCAGTCAGTTGGGATGATGCCTGTGTTCCAGGCAGAGCACAAAACTGCATGCAACGACGCGAGTGCAGCATTTCCACCAGCCTTGAGAAGTTCAGCATGGATGCCACAGATCCCTGGAGCTTTGCCCCGTTTCAACTGGTTCACCGCAGCTCGTGTTTCCACAAGCGATGGTGGACCACAGTTGATTCGAGGGTCAGCAACAGGGATTGTAACACCCTTGACGTCCAACTCGACAGCTGGGGGATCAGCCTGGTACAACCGCTCAAAGTAACCGGCCCAGCGGGCCTTCACTTCAGACTCCTCTGTCAAGAGCCTGCCACTCTCTGCTCGAACTGCAGTGCTCCGAGGGATGGGCTTGGATGAACGTAATGCGCGAATTCCCCTGTAAGCGGGACGAGAATCACCTGTCCACAGGTGATGCTCTACCCCCTCACAGATTCCTCGCACATAGGCCTCCTTGTCCACCCTCAGTGCACGTACAGTTTTACGCCTCAGCTCCCTGAACAGCTCAGCTCTGCCATTCAGCCTGGCCCTGCGACTCTGGTCAATGGTATCCAGTGTCCCTTGAGAGACAAAAATTCTTCTTTGCCCTGCGGTGAACTCCAAGGCATCCACCGGCAACATCAAGGACGGTGGTCTTGAAGGCGCTCCACAACTCTTCAGGACCCCCAAAGCACCCAGACCCCCCAAGTGTCCACTCAGCCTGTTCGCAAACTCCTCAGCTACTCTCTCATCCCTGAGCTTGGCAACATCCAGCCTAGGCTGGGATGGTACCATTCTCCAGGATTTAAGGTGCAGCTTTAGAGTTGCTACAACAAGCCTGTGGTCAGTATTGAGGAACTGAGCACTCCGGTAGACCCTGCAGTTCTGGATCATCCTCCAACGACCGTCAATGAGGACATGGTCAATCTCCTTTGCCACACCGCCAGCGTTGGAATACCAAGTCCAGCGATGAGCTTGCGGGCGCTGAAACCATGAACCAGCCACCCTAAGTCCATGACTTCTTGCAAAGTCAAGGAACTTAGTGCTATTCTGGTTCATAGTTCCTGACCCATGGGGACCAACACACACCTCATAACCATCCCTATCAGTTCCAGTCGATGCATTGAAATCCCCCAAGACTAGAAGTGTATCTCGTCTGGGGCACTGATCAACCACAGACTCGAGTGTGGCGTAGGATGCATCCTTCACGGTAAGATCACTCGCCTCAGTCGGAGCATAAATAGAGACCAGGGAAATGACACCTAAGGAGTGACGAATCCTTAATCTCATAATACGCTCGTTGACCGGTGTTACCTCAATTATCATTGGGGTCAGCTTATTGGACACAGCTACAGCAACTCCTTGGGTATGGTAACCATCAGAGCGACCAGACCAATAGTAGGTGTAACCACCCACCATTATCTCGCCGCAATCCGGTCTCCGAACCTCAGAGAGCTGCAATCCCGATGTCCAAACGCTTGAGCTCAGATGATAACAGAGACAGGTGATCATCCTCTCTTGGGGATAGGACATTCCAGGCACCCACCCGAAGGGACCGCCTCAGGTTAACCCAAGGAGACCGCCGTCTGGTGGACGACACCTCAGCACCACTCCGACACACTCTCCCGCAATCTGACCCAGGGATGTTACCCCGTGGTTTCCCTCCTATCAAAGATTGGGGGTCCCGAAGGCTTTGCCCCAATCCCATCATCCGGTGAGCTGCCCTGCGAAGGGAAGCTGCACAGGAGGTACTCCCACGGAGTGGGTTTTCAGATTTTTTTGCGTTTTTGCGTTTTGCGGAATGAAGCGTTTTACGGTGGCTGGAGTGCAAATCCTGCCACCAACCTCCTAATAAGAAGTAACCCAACTGCAGGAGGACGTCCGCAGACACAGTTCGGCACTAGATATGGATGGCCGTTGGCTCACAAGGAGCTCCTCCGCCCTTTGACAGGTTTTGTTTTTAATCCTGCTGGGTGTCCATATCCAAACACCCTCCTGACCAGAAAACCTGGTGGGGGAGACGGTTTAGTCGCCGACAACCCGACCATGGAACAGGTTAGTACAGGTTTACATGGTACCTGTAGCAGGTCACAGATCGAACCTGACCTGACCTTACCACTCGTTGGACTTACTTGTCACCTTATTCATAAAATGTGTTGAAGCAGAGGGAGTTGGTATCACAGACTTCAGATAGATGGATCATGATTTGATTTGCCTTCTTGTGTATTTTTTTTTTTTGTTGGATCAACAGGTGGTGTCCTTTGGTGGCTATTTTGAAAACAATAATGTCCCGATCCTTGCTTAGAAGTCGGTCGAATTGATGTCCCTTTCATGTCAATGTATTCGGTGTTTTCTACAGGTCGGACAAGCTCAAGCTCAAGCCACAGCAAGACTACCCACAGCTTGTATTCCACCAGCTAAATAAGCGGAACAAAAGTCAGCTGGTATTTGTGGACGTTCTCTCGACCGGTACGGTTTTGGATCGCCTCATGGACGAATCCGCGGGGCAGTCAGACGATTCATCCTCCGAAGCAGACTCCACGCTGGTAGAGGAAACCCTCGAGAAACCGTCAAGTCATTTACCCGAAGTAGACGAACTGAGGACTCTATATCAAGCGGCGCTCATCATCAATAATGCGATTCGATAACCAACAACTGTGATGGACGGTCCATGGCCTCCTACTGCCAACGATCTGACGCTGTCCTCTGCGAAAGGTATTATTCCAATTGAACTGTATAACCTTCTTGCATGGATTGTTGGTGTGTCCGATGATCCCATCGCCATGAATTGTGTTAGGGTAGACAATACTTCTGGAGGTCAAATCGACATCAATCTGCCAGGATATCATTTACCTGGCTTCTCAGGGCCGGACACAGACACACAAATCCCTCACACTAGGCATGACCGTTCGTTATTTGACCGGTTCGTCTCGATTACTGTCCATCATCAATAAGCTCGGGCATCGTGCTTCAGTTGATACAATCATTGGGTTATAAACTAGTCTGGCAGAACTTCGACTGGTGAATGAACATGACTCTGTTCCTCATGGCTTTGCAAAGAGCGTGCCCACTATTGTTGTATGGGACAACATCGATTTCGGGAAAGAGACACTTTCCGGGCGAGGTACTACCGACCATACCAACGGTATAATGGTACAAGCGCGCGTTAGTGAGGCCACCAGTCATTCTAGAAGGAAATCGCTGAAGAAAGGCTTTCAGTCGCTGAAGCCTTCCATCGGTCAAATTGACGATTATCATCTTCAGAAAAAGCAGGGGCCTCTCCATATTCCTCAGGAAGCGGGCGCACTAATTCGTGACGACCGCTACAAAAGAACTCTGAAGAACAGAGATTCAAAAACACCAAGGGGGGTTGACAGGAATTACCTTGAATCGTGGTGCTGTCCAAAGTTGGATCCTGAGCCAAAATAAACGGGCGGCCATTGTCCGCCAATGCGAAGCTATGACCGATACTTCTCGAGACCGTCAGGTCAGGAAGGAACTCGGCCATAGCAGAACTATCGCTGACGAAAAGTCTGTCGCAAACATCGTGTCAGTCATCGAGTCTATGCATAACCCCTTTGATTCCCACCTTACAAAACTGACAAGCATCAGTTCAGGTGTTGTGACCAGCAGTGAGGTCCAACACGACCTGATGTCAGCCAATGAGATTGGGGAGAGGAGCATGTACAAATTCGTTGACAACCGTCTGATAAATCCGTCAGTAGATTTCTTTGCACCCCTCAAGGCATTGAAGCTGAAAACATTTTCAGATCTGGGGAAATCGAAGGCAAGAACAAAGTCAGGTAAGGAGATCATGTTACGCAATGACAAGCAGTTATTTTCTAGACTGCTTATTATTGCACAGAACAGGAACATCGATCTGCGTGAGATTCTGTGCCATTCACTGTCTCCTGTCTCGCTGCCACTTGCGACAGCTGATGGCTCCTTGGCAAAGACAACGAAGTCCGCCTTACTTGATGCAATTGAAAGCTCCAACGACGACTTGGTCTCAACAGTGCCTGATGATGGTGCCCTAATCATCGATGGTATGGACCTTCTGCATAGCATGCGACATGCAGTTTCGAGTTTTGGCGAACTTGCCGCTGCTGTACTGGCTCGACTCATCCAGCTGATGAAGAAGCTGAAATACAATCGGGTGTACTTTGTCACCGACACATACCCAGCTATCGGAGTGAAAAATGCCGAGAGGACGCGTTGTGGCGATGGTGGGAACCGGACATTCTGTATTCACAACAAACACCAGAAAACCCCAACGCAATGGGAAAAGTTCCTTGCAAACGGGAAAAACAAGGATGCCCTCGTTGAGTTTCTGGTCACTGAATGGCAGGGTGCTGATTTCGGCGCAGTCAGAGGCGACATCAGTATCTACATCACTCATGGAAATGAGTGTCATCGATTGGATGTCCATGATGTTGTTCTGTCGGTCCAGGTGATAGACGAACTAAAATGTGACCACGAAGAGGGAGACACATGTATCTTACTTCATTGTAAACATGCAAGTAATACGCATAGCTGCGTAGTCATCCACAGTCCCGATACTGAAGTGGCAGTCATAGCCTTGTCTGTGAGCCATGATATTTCTGCGAAAATGTACTTTGCCACCGGAGTGAAGAACAAGGCGCTCATCATAAATTTGACGAACGTAGTATTGGCCTTCAGGCCTGAAGTGTCCGCTGCTTTGATCGGCCTTCATACCTTCACTGGCTGCGACTCAACGAGTACCTTCTATGGGAAGGGCAAACGTAAAGCATTTTCCATAATGACAGCGTCGGAGGAGTTTACCAATGTGTTTACTGAACTTGGGCAAGAATTCACCCCACCAGAATCGTTGATTGTCCGGCTGGAAACATTCGTCTGTCATTTGTATAGGCAGACTACATCCATCGAAGTCAATGACGCGAGATACAAAGTCTTCTGTCTTGCCTCGTCCTCCCCATGCGAACAAAGCATGCCTCCAACGAAGGATGCTTTAATTCAGCACAATAGGCAGGCCTCGTACCAAGCCGCAGTTTTTCGGTGCTCACTGCAACAAATGATCAATCCCCCATCCCCTGATGGTCATCGATGGACATTATTATACGATCACCTCTCCATAAAATGGATGACGAAGCCCCCAGCTCCAGAGAGGATTCTCGAAATAATAAGCTGCAAGTGCCTGAAAACTCGTTGTGAAGGTATGCTATGCTCCTGTCGGAAGTCGGGTTTGTCTTGCACCGGTTTATGTTGTTGTAGGAATTGCATGAACTCTACTGAGACTATCACACAACAGCGGTTACAAGGGGACGGAGGTGTGGACATCGACAACGATGAATATCTTGATGAATAACTGTTGGGGCGGAACGTTTTGCCTCGAATGAGCCGGGAAAGCGCACTGACCAAATTTATCATGTAAATCGATGGAAAATATGGCATTTTCCATTCACTTTGTAATCTTTTTACGTAAATAATGCTACTTGAGCCCGTGGACATTCTGAATTTTTGCATACATCGAAGCCTGCATCTTTGCGTATTGACACGACGGCGATGAGTCCAGAAATAAGCTATCATACCATTTATTTCAGGTGTGTGCCTTATTATTATTATCTATGGATTGATATTTATTGTATCAATAGATTATCATGTATTCATCGGATTCATACCGCCGACCATAATACCAAGCTCCCCTCCTCTATATCCACTATGCTATCCCTCGTCATGATGCGGTCCCCATATGCATCTGGAGGCATTTTTAGTGTTGCACCCTTCATCCGTTGTTTTCCAGACAACCATGAAACGTCATCAATAAGCAGTATCCCCTCCATATGCCAAACTTACCCATTTTCGAGAGGATATCTCTGATGGTTTCGAAAATATTTTGGGTTAATTTCGGAGGAATTTGTTGAATTTTACGGTCCATACGACAAAAGTACATTTTTTCGATTTCCGCTGTATGATGCGTGCGTAAGTAAGAGCCTTCGAAACTGATGGGGCCACAGAACCATGGGAGGTCGGTGCCTAGCATAAATTCCTTAGCTGTCCTGACTGAGATACCACGCCGCAAAGTCGGCACCGGCGCTAAAAATCCTCCTTTTTGATTCTACATGACCGAGTTTGATGTGGTCGTTCACGGAAACTGGCAGGATTTCAGAGTTAAACTTTTTAACACAAGGTCAAGCATGCTGAATACAATAAATAAAAAAATGCAGAAAAATAGGTAGTCCCACGAGTTGGGAACGAAACTCATATTTTTGGCGCAGTTTCAGGCCTCAGCTTGAGGCCTACGTAGGTTAGAGACCGGATTAATTTCATCCTTTTCCACAAGCGCAAAACTGTGCCCTGCCAAAGGTGCCCTACTCCAGCAATAGACAATGAGTTTGTGTGGTGGACGATGCATGTTCGTCACAAATTGTGTAGCGATGGCTGAAGGGACATGAATTGTTTTTGTTCCTGCTGCTTGTTCAATGAAATAAATTCCATTTCTCGATATTAGCAGATCCAAAACATTTCCATTTGTCTTCTCTCACAATGTTTGCCTGTAAAACGTGAAAGTTTAAAGCTGTCTAACAAGATAACCATTTCATTTTTAAACCACACAAACAGCTGGTTACCTGGTGTCCTTGTTGATGCACCATTTCCAAGATCTTCTGAAAGCCCTTGAGTGTGGGCTGGCCCATTCCAAAAACGGGCAACTCTCCACGGGCCTGCCTGAAGTTTGCGACCCCAATGGCAGCCTCAGTATTGAGCACATCCATTCCTCTATAGTTGTCTTTGACCAAGAAGTATTTGCCCTGAAATAAGGTTTTAAAATACAATTTTCAGTCGAAACAGTTGGAAAAAGTTGCCCTCATTATGACTGATTATAACTTGCCTTATTACTTTAAATGATCCCTGTAAGAGGAGTGACGTCCCCTTTTGAGCAATTTAAAAAAACAAAGCTGATCTCCTTCAAGGATAATGAGGTCAATTTACAGTAATTCTATATTTTTTATACATTAAGTTAATTATATCTTCAGAAGGTGAGTGAAGACAAAAGTGCATGGCAAGAGAGGCAAAAAAAAAGATAACGTATTGACGATGGGACATTTAAAAACATCCTTTGCCTGAAAGATGATCACTTTCCAACATGAATGATGATATTTTGATATTTAATTGGATGAACTGTATCTTTGTTCTCAGATATCTCTCCCTGTGATTTAAGTGCACGGCATGCACTTGTAAACTTTATGGGTGTTCATGTATTCATGCGGCCGCAGCTTGTGGCTGCTGATTGCACAATTTCTCAAAGAGTGGCTGCGCTGCAGCTGCAGTGCCCCCTGTAGGCGAGGAGCAGGAATTTGCAATTTGATCAATATTTCACCGATAGTTTGCATACTCTTGGTGAAGGACACCGTGGGTTCTTTTATGTCCACGAAATAATTCTGGCAGACAAGATGCCGAGTTGAACGTCCATCCGGGGGACGGCACCCACATTGATGAATCAATTCTTGAACACACAGACAGAGTGTCAAATTCAAACAGAATGATAGGGACTCTGGATTATCTGATATTTGGGATACCATTCCACTTCTTGGTTCATGAATGGTTCAGAGAAAAGAAGCATCTCCGATGACAAATGATTCCGGCAATTTGTTAATCATCAAGTATCCACCATGGGAACAAACTGAATGGTACAATCCAACATGGGAACAAACTGAATGGTACAATCCAACATGGGAACAAACTGAATGGTACAATCCAACATGGGAACAAACTGAATGGTACAATCCAACATGGGAACAAACTGAATGGTACAATCCAACATGGGAACAAACTGAATGGTTCACACCAGTTCCATGTTGAACTCTGCGGTCAACATCAGCTGTGGTCTGAGGAAATCAGGTGATCCCACATTCGGAAACCACATTTTCGGTTATATACACCTTAACATATTAAAAAATAGGGGCAATACCTGTGGGCGCTCACCTGGTAGTGGCTGGATAAAATAACCAGGGAACCACTGGTACACATGGATGACCCACAAAATATGTAATGGACAAGAAAGTAAATAGCTGTGGATTGTTTGTTTATTTTTAACGCCGTGAACAAATTTTAGAACATCACAGGTGATAAAAGTTGTGGCCATGTTTCATATAAATTTTGTGTGTGGTTTCAGAGAAGAAAGCAAATACATATTTTTGGGGGGGAGGGGGGGCAACCCCCATGCAGAATCCCTTAGACCGCAATTTTTTAAATGTCGTGAACAAACTTTACGACATCACGGGTGATGAAGTCAAGTTTCATTGGAATTGTGATGTAGTTTCTGAGAAGAAAGCAAGTCCCTCTTTTGGGGCCAACCCCCACTGCAGACCCCCTGAGACCCCAATGTTTTTATGTCTGCCATGGCAGAATATGTCTGCCAATGCCATGAACAAACTTTGGCACATCACGGGTGATGAAGGTTGCGGTCAAGTTTAATCCGAATTGTGTGTCGTTTCTGAGAAGAAAACAAATACATATTTTGGGGGAAACCCCCCATCCCCGTAAACTCCCTCCGTAGACCCCGATGGACTCTGATTTTTCTAATGTGAACAAACTTTGGCACGTCACGGGTGATGAAGGTTGTGGTCAAGTTTCATCAGAATTGCATGTGTAGTTTCTGAGAAGAAAGCAAACACCTATGTGGGGGGGGGAGGGGGGCAACCCCAGTAGCCCCCCTTAAGGCCCGATTTTTAATGCCATGAACAAACTTTGGTACAAACACAGTGATGATCATTGTGTTAAAGTTTCATCGAAATCGTAGTTGTAGTTTCAGAAAAGAAGTTGAACGTATTTGTGGACGGACGAACGGATGGACGGACAGACGACGCGCCATCCCATAAGCTCCCTGGAACTACATTCCAGGTGAGCTGAAAAACCGATGGCTTTTGACGGGAAGGGAGGGCTTTGGGTGTGGGGGGGGCATGTGCTGGGTGCACCCCCCTGGATCCGCCCCTGGTCTTTCACTTAGAGGTGAGTAAATGCATGGAATCATCTCCCTGCTGAGGTAGTGATATAATAACCAGTAGGAGGTGGTATCTTGAAGCAATATGGGTATCGTGAAGTAGTGGGGATGGGGCACTATTTAGATGTCGGCATGATTGCAGAGGCTTGATGGGCTGAATGGCCTCCTCCTGTATTGAGGTTCATTGTGTATCCTTGTGTGTATATGTTTTGGGGGAGAAGCCAAAAACTAAATAAATCGTTTACCATCGGCCCAAAAAATTAATAAATCATTTATCATCGGCCAAAAAGTAAATAAATCGTTTATAATCATCAATGCTTTCCCTTAAGTACAGGTTTATAGCATCTCGTCTGCAGTTATCATAACTCTCACCCTGGTACACAAACTCCTGTGGTGAGGTCTTTGCCTTCAAACAACTTGCCTTCTCTTCATGGAAGGCAAATATGACCGAAGGAAAACTCAGATCATTCCACAAAGCCCAGAACAAGTGTGCGTCCACTCTCAGGAAAGCCAGGAAACACCATCTGGCCAAACTCAAGGCTGAATTCTCAAACATGTCTCCTTCTTCAAAGACCTGGTGGTGCCTTATCAAGTCTGTCTCATGAGAGTGCTGCCCCTCCATCCCTCCCCTTACTTTAAATGGCACCACAGCTGACTCTGCTTGCGAGAAGGCCAAATACCTCAATTCTGTGTTCGCTTCCAAATGTTGTGCACCAACCTCCTCACTCCCTGCACCTACTCTACCTTCACGTATCCAATTGCTCCTGTAGACTACTGTGTCTTTTCCATTTGAGAAGGTGGAGTGGTTTCTGGCAAACCTCGACTCCAATTTTGTGACAGGCACAGACGACACCAGTGCATGTATCCTCACAACCTGCTCTGCTGCTCTTGCTCATACTCTTTCTGCTCTGTTCACTTGATTATGCTTTCTGAGCCAGCTTCCGTCTGCCTGGAAGTTCGGCAATATCACTGCAATACACAAACATGATGCAAAAATGGATCCTCTTAACTCCATGCCCATTAGCTTTCTTCCTATAATAAGCAAGGTCATGGAATCTATCATTGCAGTTGACATCTAATCCCTTCCTTGTCCCCAATGGCTTGATTTCAGATCATCAGTTCAGTTTAAGAGCAAGTCATTCTCCCTTGGACATGCTCATTCTACTCGCCTAACAATGGGTAGAGGTCCTCAATCTCAGATATCAGATTGGGGCTGTCCCTCTGGACAGATCTCAAACATTATATACAGTCTGGCACCCCTACCTTTATCTATAAACTCTCTGCTTATGGCATCCAATATCACATCCTCTCTTGGCTCATTGACGTCCTCCACTCTTGTATTCAGTATATAACTCTCAATCACATCCTCTCATGTTCTCTCGCTGTCAAGGTTAGAGTGCCACGAAGCTGTCTTTTGGGTCAAGTCTTGTTCCTCGTCTTCATAAATGATCTTTTTGATTCACTGGAAAATCCTGCCGATCTATTTGTTG
This sequence comes from Eptatretus burgeri, assembly GCF_056783735.1. Classification (NCBI taxonomy): domain Eukaryota; kingdom Metazoa; phylum Chordata; class Myxini; order Myxiniformes; family Myxinidae; genus Eptatretus; species Eptatretus burgeri. The sequence continues at coordinate 121,650,879 of NC_140965.1, read as the reverse complement.
ATTTTTCCATCCTCTGCCCTTATCATTTCTCATTCTTCAGACAGGCAGGCAACAGCCTCTTTCCTTTCTGCAGATCTTGATAGAATCAGGAGCTGGTGCAACACTTGGAATATGTCTTCTTCCTTTTCTTCTTGCGTATGGCAGCTTGGCTGCCGGGTAGCTATCATTTTGTTGGGGCGCGACCATGTCACTGAAGCAGTGCCCCTATACCAGTACAATGGTACTCTTTTCACCGACCATGGAAGGATGACATGCTGATTCATCCCCACCTGGTGTTAATTCAGTGGAAAACAGTGCTCGAACTCAAGACCCTAAAATCCCAAGTCAGCCACCGTAACCACTAAGCAAACACCAGGCTTTTGGAATATGTCTTTCAACACTGACAGATCCCACACACTGGCCCTGTCTCTCGTAAAGGACCACGACTCGAGTAGCTCATGGTGGTTTTGTATGCACTTGTATGTCCAGAGCTAAACTCTTCAAAAATCATCTAATTGAAGGTCATTGAACAATTTTTGGTTGGTAACATATTTGCCACTGATGGTGAAATCGGTGAAATGGCGAAGCCCCTTTTTAAGCGAAGTACGACCACCCGCCATTACTGTATCTCCAGAACCGTTGGACCTAGAAGGTTGTGTGACCACTCAAAATGTTCGGATTGGCCACATTATGGGAGGTCAATAATGCATTTCCATGTCCAAAAGTCAATGGTTTTTAAGATATTTGCCAAAAACTGATTTCAACATGTTACGGACTTCAATTATTCATATAATAATTGTTCCTTCTTCTTTGACGAAGACGTCATTTGTACCAATCCTTCCATATGTCGCGACAGAAATGGGCACAATATTCACAAATCGCAATCGCAAAAGAAATCCAGCTCTTGCAGCCCGAACAGTTTGGTAACAGACTCCTTGGAATGGGACCATTTCACTTGGAGAAGATTGTAATCGCTTGCCTTGGAAAGTTTCTAGGCTGTATCGGTGTTGATCTGGCTTTGATTGAGACCGAAGCCTTTGGGAAGCTTGTCGTAGAGAATAGTTTCATGACAGGAGGTCACAAATGTAAAGGCAAGGAGGCAATGAGTCTGGTATCAGAGGTGATGACAGTTCTTATGTTTGAGGAGTTTCAGACTGACCAGGACAGTACTCATTGTGAATTCGAGAAGCAAATAGAGACCATGGAAACTAAGATGCAGCAGGCTTTAGATGTTGACCATACAGAATTCAGGGAGATTTGGGAAGAAAGCAAGCTCTTACATGCGGACTTGAAGAAGTCTTTTACAGAATGGAAAGAAACATCGGGCAATGAAAATGTGAGGAACTGGACCTTGTTTCTGGATGAGCTGTATCCTATCCTGAGGGATCTTACACACTCTATTCGACAAGGCGATTGGCATCTTTTCATTTCAGCTGTGCGTAGGTGCATGCCTTTGTTCTTCGGGTTTGGCCGGACAAACTATAGCAGATGGGGTAAGCTGTTCGTTGAAGATTGCCTTGACATACAAAGGAAGTTCCCGGGTATCTACAAATGTTTTATAGATGGTGGATGGGTGATGTACCACACTTTTCCGACAGGGCAGTGCAGTAGGCTTTGACATGGCACTCGAAAAGTGTTACAATAAACCCGCTAAGGTTGCAGGAGGTATCATTGGGATGACAAGACAGAAAGAGGAAGTAGCCTTATGGAATCTTGTAAAGCATGAGAAAGACCTTCATGTGGCACAGCTGCTCGAATGGTGTAACTTGGGCGACAAAGACGACAGTGAACTGAACCTACACCATGAGTTCAATCCAAGTTCTACGAAGATTGGCCATGAACACGCAAGGACACATTTGGATTACATAAAATCCATCAACAATCCATTCAGCACTGGGATCAGACTTCACAACATCTCTACTGGAGCTGATATACCCCAGGAGGTTGTTGACGGATTACTTGAATGCCTGGAAACTGGTGAGAAGAGTTATCAAGAGTTTGTTGAGACCAGATTTCGGAATAAGGAGAAACACAAACATGACACAATACCTACTAACCGCAAGAATGTTTTCGTGAAGCATGCTTCTACACCATCCACAGCGAAGAAATCGATGGCAAAAAAAGATGCTGCAGAAACGATTAGGTACATTGATTAAGCCAGAGAAAGAGGGCACAGCATGCTCGAGCTCCTGAAGTATGAATTGACCAGCACATCCCAGTTCCTCACCACTGAATGTAAAGATGGCATCAGATTGAAGAAGCCTGACAAAGCCTCCTTATCGAGAGAACCAGTCAATCAACTTCCAGAGGAGAAAAGGAATGTCAAATGTGATGCTCAGATGACAATAGTGGACTTCATGGCACTTGTGCGAAAACTACCAATGAAAAAGATGGGCCTTGACACATTTGGGCAATTGGCTGAGAGTCTTTCCAACAGCATTCTTGCTCAAGGTTCTGAGTCCACAAGAATAGACATTATTTTTGATGTTTATCAAAAATCATCAATCAAGCAAATGGAACGTGCACAGAGAAGTTCTTCTGAAGAAATCACTATCACCATTAGGTCTGACAATCAGAAACTCCCTGTCGATCTTGATATGTTCTGGAGCTCAATGTTGAACAAAGTAAGGTTGCAGGAGTATGTCTTCAAGCGGATGCTGCAGAATGTTGTGTCAGAAAAGGAAATGATCTTTGGAGGAGTATATGGGGGTGAATGTAGGAAACTGTTAGCTGGCACTGAAACACAGATCGCAGAGCTCTCAAGCAACCAAGAAGAAGCCGACGACAGAATCATGTTCCATATTAATGATGGTGTTGTGGAACACGGGGTTCAATCAGTCTTGGTTGACTCAACTGACACAGATGTCTTTATCAACCTCATCTTCCATTTCAAGAAAACCTGGCAACTACAAAAGCTGTTTGTAAAGCTTGGTAACTGAAAAAACAAGAAAACTGTACCAGTCCACCTGTTAGTTGATCAACTGGACAACGATTTGGTGTCATGTCTCCCAGCCATTCATGCACTGAGCGGGTGTGACAGTACCAGCAAGGTGGGTCCAAAACTGTCTGGCATGAAAGCATCCATGGATCTCTCCCCACTGGAAGGGTTTGGTGTAGACTGTAGAGGAACTGTCACCACAGATGATAAGTAATGCTGAAAAATTCCTTGTGTCTGGATTAAAGAAGACCGACTGTTCCACATTCGATGAGTATCGTTGGGAGCAGTACCTCAACTCCAAGAAAGAGCTCGACTTCAACCAGCTTGTGTGTTGTTCGTCAACGCTATGAGAACACATAAAGCGAGCATATCTGCAGTGTAAGATGTGGTTACAAGCTCCAAATCCTGCAGTCACCAAACCAGATCCATGCCAGTATGGTTACGAAGCAACATATGTTGTAATTACACCTGTGATACCACCAGTACCGTGCAGGACCGATGACCTGCCCCCTCCATGCAAATGTACAACATCATATATGAGTACCAAGACGTGCACTTGCAGAGGAATGAACACAAAATGTGTGGTGTTTTGTGGCTGTAGTAAAGGCAAAAAGTGTAGAAATCCACATAATTAAACTCTAAAATATGGACAATGTGCAAAATTACAACAGGTAATATAATAAAGGGTCAGAACTGTAGTGCGAACTGTAGTGTGTCCCCGTTGGGACACTGAATTAATATATGTATATATATATATATATATATAAATGTATGTATGTATATTGTATATATATATATATATATATATATATATATATATATATATATATATATATATATATATATATATATATATATATATATATATATACATACATACCAAGTCAAAAACACCAGGGGGTTGACTCAGCCTGCCATCCTTCCAAGGTTGGCAAAATGAGTACCAGTTGTACTGGGCCCGGTGCATGCCCCGGTTAGAATAGGTGTACCATATCCCTGTGTGTCGTAAGAGGCGATCAGGGTTGCGTCAGGATCGGCATCCGGCGTAAAAACCTATGCCAAATCATTATGCGGACAACAAAACGAATTTCCATACCGGATCGGTCGAGGCCGGGGTTACCAACGACCGCCACCGGTACCGGTGGTCAGCAGGGTACCAGTGGAAATAGTGCTACTGCTGGGTGAAGGAGGAGAAGGAGACGGGAAAGGTGAGTCCGGAGGCAGTGGGAGAGGGGGAAGGGTGGAACTGTGGAGGTGAGAGTTGGAACTCTGAATGTTGGGACGATGACTGGCAAAGGGCGAGAGTTGTCTGATATGATGGAGAGAAGAAAGGTGGACATACTGTGTGTACAAGAGACCAAGTGGATGGGGAGTAAGGCGAGGAGCATTGGAGGTGGTTTCAAACTGTTCTACCATGGTGTGGATGGGAGGAGAAATGGTGTCGGGGTAATCCTAAAGGAAGATTATGTCAAGAGGGTATTGGAGGTGAGGAGAGTGTCGGACCGAGTGATGAGTGTGAAGTTGGAAATTAAAGGGGTGATGATGAATGTCATCAGTGCATATGCCCCACATATGGGGTGTGAGATGGAATATAAAGAAGATTTCTGGAGTGAGTTAGATGAAGTGGTGGAGAGTGTATCCAAGGATGAAAGAGTGGTGATTGGAGCAGATTTCAATGGGCATGTTGGGGAAGGGAATAAAGAGGATGAGGAGGTGATGGGTAGGTATGGTCTCAACAAGAGAAATGTGGAAGGGCAAATGGTGGTAGAGTTTGCAAAAAGAATGGAAATGGCAGTGGTAAACACGTATTTCAAGAAGAAGGAGGAACACAGGGTGACATACAAGAGTGGAGGAAAGTGCACACAGGTGGATTACATCTTAAGCAGGAGATGCAACCTGAAAGAGATTAGTGACTGTAAGGTGGTGGCAGGGGAGAGTGTAGCTCGACAGCATCGATTGGTGGTCTGTAGGATGACTTTCGAGGTGAGGTTGAGGAAGAGAGTGAGGGCTAAACCAAGGACCAGATGGTGGAAGCTGAAAGAGGAAGACTGTTGTGTGAAATTTAGGGAGGAGGTGAGACAGGCGTTGGATGGTGGTAAAGATGGGTGGGATGATTGGGCAACGACAGCAGAAGTTGTGAGGGAGATAGCTAGGAAGGTACTTGGTGTGACATCTGGACAGAGGAAGGAAGATAAAGAGACTTGGTGGTGGAATGAGGAAGTACAGGAAAGTATAAGGAAGAAGTGGTTGGCGAAAAAGAAGTGGGATAGTCAGAGAGATGAAGAAAGTAGGCAGGAGTACAAGGAGTGGCGGCGAAAGGCAAAAAGAGAGGTGGCAAAGGCCAAGGAAAAGGCAAATGACGAGCTGTATGAGACGTTGGATACAAAAGAAGGGGAAAAGGATTTATACCGATTGGCAAGACAGAGGGACCGAGCTGGGAAGGATGTTCTGCAGGTTAGGGTGATAAAGGATGCAAATGGGAATGTGCTGACGAGTGAGGAGAGTGTGTTGAGAAGGTGGATGGAGTACTTTGAGGAGCTGATGAATGAAGAAAATGAGAGAGAGAGAGAGAGAGAGAGAAGGTTGGAAGAGGTGGAGGTAGTGAATCTGGAAGTGGGGTGGATCAGTAAGGATGAAGTGAGGACGGCTATGAAGAAGATGAAAAGTGGAAAGGCGGTTGGCCCAGATGGTATACCAGTGGAGGCATGGAAGTGCTTAGGAGAGATGGCAGTGGGGTTGTTAACCAGATTGTTTAATAAAGTCTTGGAAAGTGAGAGGATGCCGGAGGAGTGGAGATTAAGTGTACTGGTTCCGATTTTCAAGAATAAGGGTGATGTGCAGAGCTGTGGAAATTACAGAGGGATAAAGTTGTTAAGCCACACCATGAAGTTGTGGGAAAGAGTAGTGGAAGCTAGGTTGAGAGGAGAGGTGACGATCTGTGAGCAGCAATGTGGGTTTATGCCAGGAAAGAGCACCACTGATGCGATGTTTGCTTTGAGAATGTTGATGGAGAAGTATAGGGAAGGCCAGAAGGAGTTACATTGTGTGTTTGTGGATTTAGAGAAAGCTTATGATAGGGTGCCAAGAGAGGAGTTGTGGCATTGTATGAGGAAGTCGGGAGTGGCGGAGAAGTATGTGAGGATTGTGCAGGATATGCATGAGGACAGTGTGACAGCGGTGAGGTGTGCGGTAGGAATGACGGACCGGTTTCAGGTAAAAGTGGGTTTGCACCAAGGATCGACTCTGAGCCCTTTCCTGTTTGCAATGGTGATGGACAGGTTGACGGATGAGATCAGACTGGAGTCCCCATGGACTATGATGTTCGCGGATGACATCATGATCTGTGGGGAGAGTGGGGAGTAGGCTGAGGCGAGCCTCGAGCGGTGGAGGTACGCACTGGAGAGAAGGGGAATGATAGTCAGTAGGAGTAAGACGGAGTACATGTGCGTAAATTAGAGTGAGGGTGGTGGTATGGTGCGGTTGCAAGGAGTTGAGGTGGGGAAGGTGGATTGGTTTAAATACTTGGGATCAACTGTCCAAAGTAACGGAGAGTGTGGGAGAGAAGTGAAAAAGAGAGTGCAGGCAGGATGGAGTGGGTGGAGAAGAGTTGCAGGAGTGATTTGTGACAGAAGGGTAGCTGCAAGAGTGAAGGGGAAAGTATATAAGACGGTAGTGAGACCAGCTATGTTGTATGGTTTGGAGACGGTGGCGCTAACAAAAAGACAGGAAGCAGAGCTGGAGGTGGCAGAGTTAAAAATGCTGCGATTCTCATTGGGAGTGACGAGGATGGACAGGATAAGGAATGAGTATATTAGAGGGACAGCGCAGGTTGGACGGTTTGGAGACAAAGTGAGAGAGGCGAGATTGAGATGGTTTGGACATGTGCACAGGAGGGAAGCGGTGTATATCAGGAGAAGGATGTTGAAGATGGAGCCGCCAGGCAGGAGGAGAAGAGGAAGGCCAAAGAAGAGGTTTATGGATACGGTGAGGGCGGACATGCGGGTGGTTGGAGTGTCAATGGAAGATGTGGAGGATAGAGCGAAATGGAGACGGTTGATCCGCTGTGGCGACCCCTAACGGGAGCAAGCCCAAAGACGAAGAAGAAGAAGAAGAAGATCTGTAGTGCTTACCATGCTGAAATCAGTTTTTCGCAAATATCTTAAAAACCATTGACTTTTGGACATGGAAATGTATTACTGACCCCCAATAATGTGGCAATTCCGAAGATTTTGAGTGGTCACACAACCTTTTAGGTCCAACGGTTCTGGAGATACAGTAATGGCGGGTGGTAGAACTTCACTTAAAAAAGGGGCGTGGCCATTTCACCTATTTCACCGTCAGTGGCAAATGTGTTACCAACCAAAAATTGTTCAATGACCTTCAATTAGATGATTTTTGAAGAGTTTAGCTCTGGACATACAAGTGCATACAAAACCACCATGAGCTACTCTAGTACACCTGGCAAACCCTCCCATGTACTTCATAAACAAACCGCTTGCAGAGGTTGAGTCACTCAAACCTTTGGGTCTCACCATCAGCCATCATCTTTCTTGGGCAAACAATATTTCCAAGGTGGCCTCCAAAGCTAGCTGCCGACTGGGAATCCTCCAAAGTGCAAGGTCTTTCCTTGGTCAGTGTGAACCTTTGACGACCTTAAAAGGCCTTCATTTGCAGCTTGATGGAGTACTGCTCTTCCCTTTGGGTTGTTGCCCCTGACTCAGACCTTGCTCTTCCAGATGCCATGGAAATTAGAGTCAGGACCTCAAATTCATTGCAATCTCCCACCATGAAGCTGAATGTATCGGCTGTTTACTTTAAAATAGCAGACAGATTTGTGGCTTCTCTGCATTCTACTGCCTCCTTTTTGGTCTTGCACCCCCTGCTCTCTCTTCACTCTGTCCCTCCCAGGTTGTTGCATGGCTTGCATGGTCTGCCAGTAACGGCCCTGTCACACCTTGACGTTTTAGCCAGCGTATGGCAACGTATCAAAATTGATCTAAAACGCTGGCGTACGCTGAACTATTGATGTTTTTTTTCAGTTTTGGGCGTATTCATAACGAGTTGGACGTATGCAGAACGTATTAGTAACGTACACAGAACGTTTCGATAACTTATAGATAACTTATACCAACGAATGCTTAGCGCGTTGTCGGCGTTCACAACCTATGCCCAACGATAGTGTAACGTATGCATAGTGTGCAGCAGAGGATCACTGACGATCACAGGGAATAGCCTATTAATAGGCTTCCGCTCGACGATTCAAATCATAACCGCACTAGAAATCGAAGTGTCATGCCGAATCACCGTCATGCCGAAGAAAAA
>NC_140965.1:121567640-121637640 GCF_056783735.1 Eptatretus burgeri | reverse complement strand
TGACCCCATTCCCAAGGACTCCTTTTTCCACGGTTATTGTGATTTTTTTTCCCCTTCTCGCTCGCCTACTTACTTGCGAAACCGAAGAATCGCAAGTATATCTGTTTCCGGAGTATTTTGTCCATCTGTCTGTATGTTTGTCTGTTTGCGGGTCAATCGTTTACATGTTGCAAGTCTAAACCAATCTTCACAAAACTTTTCCAACTGATAGAGCTAGTCCAGAACTAGAACCTTTTCTTTTGAAGGTCATGAGGTTAAAAGGTCACAAAATCATTTTTTTTTCCAATCGACTTGATATCTATATACAGTATATATAAAACCGAAAAACACAAATGGACAGTGATGCCGAATCAAGAAAAAGCCTTGCCAAGGTGAAGTCTCTGTCGACCCACATGATTACGATTTTTAAATATGTACTGTTTGAATGCGAGTTGGACCTATTAATTACCTCTATTAATTTAGTACGATTGGAACATACCTTTTAGATCTTTATCCCTTTTAAACTCTTTGAGACCATTTTTTCGCAATTCTCTTTATTCACTCTAAATATTGATTTTTCTTCTTTCATTTAATTTACTCTATTTCTCTCTTCCCTTATCTATCTCTCTAAGGAGAAGTGAATTCTTGCATAAAATTTTCTGTAAGGCTCGCTTGGCTGTACCTGGATGGGTTTGAGGTTTGTGGAGTAGCGGTTGAAACCCGAATCCTATCCAGACTCCTCCTGATGACTCCATTTTTTGCTCTTTACTTCTTCGGGTTTCCTCGTGATGTTCCATTTCATTAGACCTTTTAGACCCTTTGGACCTTTTAAGATGCTTTAGACCTTTACACTGCTTAGACCCCTTGACAATTTAGACCCATTGACCCTTTAGACCCATTTAGCCATCTTTAGTCCTGTTTAGACCCACCAGACCCCTTATACTCCTGAAGATATTTATGCCTTTTAGATCATTGAGATCACTTGACCCTTCGACCTTTCAACCTTATTAGACAAGTGTTTCTCACCAGCTTTCCCACACGACATACTTCTCCTGGTATTTGGTCACCATGACACTCTGTTATCCCTACAAGGGTTTAAAACAAAAATAACACAGCAATGGCGATTTTTAAAAACCCACCTTACTGGGGAAAATACTGGGTTTATTCAAGTGGGGTTTTTTTTTAAACCCAGGTGGGGAAAACTGGGCTGGGTCCCTTAGTGCCAACCCTGACTGCAGGAGTAACAAAAAGGCTGGAATCTGGGCCATTTTATTTCCATAAAAGACTGGAAAAGAAAACATGTCAATTTGGGGACAAGAACAACTCAGACAGCTGACCTGGTCGAATCCCCCTCCCCCGGAAACCAACTCACGACCCCTTTGAGGTCATGACCCACCATTTGAGAAATACTGCTTTGGACCCTCTTTTACACTTTAGACCCTTTCAAACTGCTTAGACCTTATAGACTCTATAGACCCAATACACCAGGAATGGGAATTTTGAAAAAAATAATGACCCTTTGGACCTCTTTAGACCCCTGACACCCCATGGACCATTGAGATTCTTTGAGACCTTTAGAACCATTCGAACCATTTAAACCCCTTAGAGCCCTTTACACCCTAACTACGATTGGAAAATATCATTTAGACTTTTAGATCCCTTAATAACTCCCCTGAAGACCCTTCTCTACCCTTTGATCCACTTAGACATTTTAGACCTTTATACCCTCTCGACCTGTTAGACCCGTTTAGATACACACCACACAAACATCTATCGAGTCTTCTTGCAATACACAAACTATACCTTTTTCAGCTGTATTGTGGAATCTCCACCGATGCAGAGGCTCAACAGAATTTGCATATTGGGTCACTGAATTGGTTCACTATTCAAAGCGAATAAGCATATTATTTTTGTTATCAGAAGCTCAAAGGGTCAAAGGCCATGGTTGCATAAAATAATGAATTTTCATCTGATTAACTTGGCATTTTAACAGGTTTTGCATATTGGGTAACAAAATTGGATTCCCAAAAACAGAACATATTATTTAGCCGTTTTGACATGTCAATGGTTTCCATGACAACAATTTCACCCCATTATAATCAAATGGGACTTTGTGTGATTTTATTATTACCATACCACCATAATTTTTCAAGATGTTGAATTGAAACCGACGCAGATTATTTGTATGTATGTGTAGTATACAGTCTGTGAGTAAAGTTTCTTCAAAAATAGTCAAAGGTCAAAGTCAATGCCATCCGAAACATGTAAAACATCCATTAGGCCGCAATTAAAAAATGTATTAACCAAATTTGTGATGCATAACAATCAATCATATAAAACTCTTGATATGTCAAATTTTTGAAAGTACTAAATTACTATTTCCATGGCAACTATTATACATTTGGATTTCACAAGTACTGTATCATGTTGTGCACAACACCTTTGTTTTATCTGTCAGTTTGTTGGTTAATTTGATCTTTTTCTGTTTCATCCTCACTTTGCCTTTCCTCTTCTTGCTGTGTTTCAGCTTGTGTGCAGCTTGTTCACTCCCATGTTTCCTTCTCCCCATCCACTTGATCTCAATCTCATTCTCACTACCATTCTGCTGTTCGTGGATTCCTCTTTCCATTTTGTTCCTCTCCATTCTGCTATGGCTCTTTCAGAAGCCTCGATCATCCGCACAAAAAACGTGAAAAGTTATATTAACTTTTGGTGAACCATATTGTATGTTAAAATCTGTGTTTATGATATTCTATGCCTCGTGTTGGCTTAAAGTTTCGGATGGTGGGTTTGGGATCCTAGGATCCTGAGTTCAACTCCTGCACCATTGAATGAATACAAGGTGGGGTTGACTCAGCCTGTCATCTTATCCCTCATCTGCATTGCAAAGTATGTACCAGCTTGCTGGGATTATTGGAGCCATTTGAGTATCCTGTGTGAGAGTGGTGACCCATCCAGGATTGTGCCAAATCGCCCAGGAGACTGCCTTGGCAGCATTGATGCTCTGTACAGAGTATGGTCCCCATGGATTTGGATTTTTTGATTACTATATTCTGTGACAGAAGTAGTCAATAATTGATGTTCAAAGGACAAAGTTATTTTTTAAAGGCCATAAAAGAACTATATGGGATATAATTTACATAATAATCAATGTAAATTTGTTGAAAAACAAAATTAAAATTTGAAAATACATAGGTTCGTATTAATAAGAATACATTGCATCTGACAACATCAAGAAAAAAATTAAAGTAAGCAAATATTATTTTATAAATCGAATTATGTTTTGGTTTAAAACTGGGGAGAAAGTTAAACCCTAATCTCGTTTACGTGTGCCCCGTTGCACAGTGACTACTGGGTATCACAAATCTTTTCTCCCTCTGAAATTTGATACCAATTATTTATAAAAAAAAAGTCACCCTACATTTCAGACAGATGAGTGATACAACAAGCACTCAGCAACAGTTAATGGTATTTTAAAGATCACAATCAATAACATAATATTGTTGTGGTTTTAATGAGTCCCAAAGAGACCCTCCATAGTTAAAGCAGTTATTTCATTGCCATATTGTTTATTACAACTGTCTGAAGTCTGTGTTGATAGACCTGCCTTGCGATTCTGGAGTTAGAAATCCCAAACATCATTTTTCGTCATTCCACTTTCCTTTCCATAAACCATCCGTCACATATTTTCCTCACACACAAATGCATAACCAGCGCACGCACAGCTGCTCCCCCAAATCATTTCAAACCGCTTCATGAGCGCCTGCAACAAAAGTCTGACCCAAAACTGGAGGCTCGCGAGCCAATTATCTTCACAAGTGCCCTGAGAGCCATTTTCAGGCACATTTTGTGAGTGCCTACCAAAAAATGTCATGCCAAAACCCAGCTTGAAGGTGTCTACTCCCATGGACCTGGTGTTGGCTTCATGTTAGGGTGGTGGGCTTTGGATTCGAGGGTCCTGATTTCAAATCCCACTCAGCTGTTGAATTAATACCAAATGGGGTTAACTCGGCCTGTCATCCTTCCGAGGTCGGCAAAATGAGTGCCAGCATGTTGGTGAACTGTGTCGGAGTGGCGACCCATCCAGGATTGTGTCCAATAGCCAAGGAGACTGCTTAAGCAACACTAACGCTCTGCACAGAGTATGGTCCCAATCGCTTCCTCCTCCTACTCCCATAGATGAGGGGAGTGGGTGAAGCGAAGTGTGAGGGATTTGAGGATGCATATAAGACTGCTCGGAGAGACGCTCTGGGAGAAAACGGTATGAATGAACGAGGATGCAAAAAGCCTGAATGGACCGGAGAGATTCAAAGCTTGAGAGGGTTATGGACTCCACAATTGTTAATGATCGAAATGGATGTGAGGGTCCGCTCCTCTTTCCTGCTCTGCCAGGAGATGCATGAGATATGTGCCGCGAGTGATATCACTGCCCCATGCGGAAACTCCATTGTGGTGGCTGTGTAAAGAGCAAGACGGGAATAAAGCACAGGGGGGGGGGGGGTCCCGGTTTCAGTCATTTCTGTGGTGACTGGCACTCATGATCTCTTAAAGATGGACCGTCCTCTCAGAGTTATCCAGAGCAGAGACGACATCTCCCCCAAAACAATCACAATATCACTAACAAGCATGTCAAAATGCAAAGCCTGTCCGCATCGGCTTTTACTCAAAGTAAACTTGACAAAAACATCAGCTAAACTATTTTTTCTTTTTCATGTACAATTTATGAATTAGTGTTCCTTATATTCTCATCATAAAGGTTTGTTGAAAATTTGATGATGAAACCTAAGATGGAAAATAAAGAAACACAGAAACAATTACAAAACCTGATCATCTCAAGCTGCGTGACGGATGGGCTAACAAGGCCTATTTATTCTAACTGTGACTTCACTCTGACTATTTTAACCCAATTGTTAGTTCGTCCATATTCTCATAATAAAGGTTTGGTGAAAATTTGATGACAAATGCTTAAATGGTGAAAAAAAGTTATGGCCTGGAAAGACACACTGATACAATGACACACAGAAGCGATTGCAAAACCCCATCTTCGGCTATGCTGCAGACTGGCTAATAACTAGAATCACAGACATTTGCAAGTGAAAGCAACATGTCGAGCCTCACTCAATAATTTGACCCCTGCAAAAATGAAAATTTCGACACGTTGAAATAATGATTACCTGATTTAGTCTGAAATGGGCTGTGGCAAGGTATCTTTCTGCCGTATCTTGTCCAGATTGCTTTATATAAAAGTCGAGGCAGGCCTAAATCTTTAATTTTATAACAATTTTTGAGATATGACCTGTGGAATCAAAAGTAAAACACCAAGCTATTGACCGTCTCTTTCACTGTGTAGTTGCTGTGGGTAAAACATCATTGTGCCAGTTTTTGTCTGGATCAGTTGAAATACAGAGACATTGGCCAGGCAAACACTTTAATTTGGTGACAAATTTTGACCTTTGACGCCTGTATAATCCCAAGAATGTCTCCAAGTGTCAATTTCTATAAATCCCTTATAGGGGCTGCTTGAACGGACATTGTGTCCACTTTAATCTCTGTCGACACATGTGGAAGATGCCTGTGTGTTGGACACCTGGGTGTACCGCCATGCAGAATTTTAAGATTGGCTCAGAAACAGGAGAATGATGTATGATTGTAATTTGTTGAAAAAAAAAGAAAGAGAAGGAAAGAAACGTTTCACCAAACAATATATATTTCCTTTTCTGTCAGAGGGGAGACATAATGATATTAATAGGATATGGAAACCTTTAATTGTCCAAATGATTTTTACATGTAAATTAATTAATGCCCAATTGTCTCTCAGCATCAGGCATTGTCGCTGATTCATGGTGTGGCTATGGTTATTGGTAGTGTTGCAAAAGTCAATGGTCTGACATTTCTTCCACAGTTGTCCACCTCAGTGTGGGGGAAAATATTTATTTTTGTTTCTCACTTTTCACACGTTTCCCACACCAAACACATTTTGCCCTAAAGATCACGAGAACCCATGCATCATGTTTTTTACAAATCAGGTGAATAAGCGTTTGGAAGAAGATTTTCAACGTATTTAGTTTCTCGAAGAGACGACACACTTGACAATGAAACCTATTTTATTTAACTATAAATCAATGTGAAGTAGTATTGAATCCAAAGCGATCGATTAACTTTTTCAGCAGTCTGAAAGGGCCTATGTCGATATGCTGTATCCTCCTGACATAACTGAGCTTGAATTTATTTTATTTGAGGCATCAATGGGTCAAAGATTCTGAGGACACAGTAATTTAGGAGCAAAGTTGAAACATCATATAGTGAATATCTCCATCAAAAGCAAAATATAGATGATATATAGATCGACTGAAATTTTCATCACATCTTTGCTTTTTCAATTACCTGGATGAGGAAATGTTCAGGCATTTTTTCATTTATTCTGCCCATCATGTAATTCGATTTGAAAACATCTTTGTGAATCTGGTATTCTTCACGGCAGTTGTACCTTTTGGGATACAAAGAAAATGCGTGCAGCACTCATCATCTTCCTTACCATGAAATAATGTGATTTGCAGTGCAAAGATAAGAACACAATTTCGTTGGACTTCATTTTATATCCTTTTATCAAAGAGTGATTTAAAGCTAATTGGAGAGCTTGCACAAATACCACAGGTGAGATATGGACATGACAAAACATCAGTATATTTTCTTGTGAATTACAAAGACAATACTAGACAATGGGCAAATCAACCTGGACAGAGAATATGAACCTGGGATGCCAGCATCATGAGTTATTTACTCACATGGGAATGTCAAAAACAACACCAACACAATTTATGATATTTAAATGATGATGACTATGGTAGGATGACTGATAAAAAGGAAAAGAAAACAACCAGGTGGCAACATAACTTAGGTGAGAGTACAGAGGAGTAGAGCAAAGTCCAGATGACTCACGAAATGACCACAGGAGCCACCTTGTTGGCAATGACCGACTTAGCTCTTGTCGAACTGAAATGCAAGATCTTAGCTGATTCGGAACTTGAAGAAACAGAAGCAGATCCATCGTATGAAATATCTTGGCATGGTAGGCCACTTGGTAGGCCAGAATGACTCACTGTTGTTCCCATGGGGTTTTTGCCACTTCATGAATCACAAAAGGTAAAGTGTGGGAGTGGGAGAGGGAGAGATGCATTATACAAATGTTTGACAGAGTTCAACTGTGAACAATATTGAATTATTACACCTATTTTTTAAAAATTTTTTTATCCATGATATAGAATATGAGGAAAGTTAGTTATGATTAATCGACAGAAACATCATGCTAAATTCACAACACAATGTGTAAATTTTAGCTTATTAAAGGTGTAGTAATTTGGTTTCGCCTCACCCACAACTACACATAAGTTAGGGGAATAAATCAAATTATTCTTTCATTGAGATGAGGAGATGTTAAAGGACCATTTGAGCAGCATAGTTGAGAAATCAAGTGAGAAATAAGAGGAGAAAATTTCTTTTTTAATGGATACTTACACATTGGGATGATTATTTAGAGCCAGTTGTAAATATCAAAACTAATTAAAACGTTTTCAGTTTCAGAGGGCTAATTTGAATTTTTAAGTTATAATTACCATTACACTTTGGATACATTTGCACTGCAAGAGGCAAGCAATATTGATGCAGTTAATTTATTGAGTGGGTGGGTTTTCAGACAACAACATCTCAGCATGAATATGTTGAAACATCACCAGAAAGAAAAAACAAGAAAGAAGATTCACAATGCTTCACGTGGATCGGACAGCAAAGTGTTTCATCGACACTTCCTGGTGCGACTGTTTTAGGGTATGCATTGAGTGCAGTGGATTTTTTTTTTTTTTTTTGCGAGAAGCTGGTTGGTGTGTTACGCGAGTAACAGCCAATACGTGAAACTGGTATTGTACAATTGAGTGCACACTTCATTATTCGTACTGCCAAAAGTCTAATCCACCAAATGTTGATCTACATTGTGTCTAATAATCTCACATTCTGATGGTACAAGATGTGTTCAATGATTAAACAAAATATTGATAATTGAAAGTAGTGAAAATAAATGAATAAATAAATAAATAAATAAGACCGAGTAAAAATATAAAAAAGGCTCCCAATTACAATGAAACATTTGATATAAAATGCATTCTTCAGGTATTTTAGAACAATCAACACTATTAAATGATTGTAATAATTAAAACATTAACAAGGGAATTAAACACCCAGTAAGATGGTATTTTGGTTTTTCAGTTTCAATAGTTGCAAAATCATTTTTTTCATCCTCAGTCAAGATAGCTTATGATGATCACTGCAATGTGAGTTTGTTCCAAATATGTCAAAAAAACAACAAAAAAACTGGAATACAAGTTCATTCAAGATATGTGTATTATTAATGAAATGTATCATTAAGCAAAAAAATTAAAAACTCCATGATGCTTTAATAATACAGTATTGTGTCAAATGCAGCAGGTTGTGAGTCTCACCTCAACACAGAGTACCGGAGTGAGAAAGTCTTCAGCAGCTGTGTTACAAGTATTCCCAGAACAGTGTTTCAGGTCTCTTAAGGATTTCTCCACTCGTCCGTCTTGCCGTTTCAATAACAAAGACTATGCGTGCGCACGTTATGGCACCGCAGTGTCTAGAGCATCTGGGAACGATGCCTGGAGTTCGGCTCACACTAACCATGTAAGCTGTATCTCCATGCAAAGCAGACAGAACAGAAGTTGCTGTCTTCCGTGGCAAAAAGCCACAGATGCTGTCTGAGTCACGCATTTTGACAAACATCAGTTAATTATAATTATTAAGAACACCATGGTCAGAGACGTTTCACATCGACAAATCAGCGCGTGTTTTGAATATTTCATAATACGAGTGAAAAATACGAAATAATATAAATATGGGATAAAAAAAGAACAAAGTGAGCTTCATTGTGTGTGATATATATATATATATATATATATATATATATATATATATATATATATATATATATATATATATATATATATATATATATATATATATATGTTTGAAGTGAAAAGGCATATGAAGAAAAAAAACATTAAAAAAAAACAACGAAGCAAAAAAAATAAAAAGGATTTAATATTTTATGAGAGTTGTTCAGATGTGATCAAGGAAAGATGATGGTACTGAGTGCATTTAATTGAACATTCTAAATGCTTCTAGACTAATAAACAGCAGGGTATGTGTGCATTGTTCATAAAGTATAACATATTATCTCGGCTAAATCACAGAAACACACCCCTCTCTCTTTTTGTCTTCTCCTTGCTCTACCCACTCCCAATACAGGGCAGCACCTTCCTCCGACACCTCTCTCATGCTCCCCTCCCCTCTCCCTATATATCTCTCTCTCAGTATCTCCATATCTCCATCTTTCTGGATATATCTGCACGGTGCTTGTCTTCGCATATGTCCTGGTGGGGTTTGTCTCCGGATGTGTCTGGATGGAATATATCTCAGGAAGTATCCGTATGGGAGTTTGTCTCGAGATGTGTCTGGGCGGTATTTGTCTCCAGACGTGTTGCGGCGCTATTTGTCTCTGGACATGTCTGAGCGGTGTTTGTCTCAGGACAGCTTGGCTCTGGATGCTTCCTGGCAGTGTTTGTCAGTGGGCAGCTTAGCTCCGGAAGTGTCCCGGCAGTATTTGTTTCTGGACATGTCTGAGCGGTATTTGTCTCTGGACGTGTCAGAGCAGTGTTTGTCTCGGAACAGCTTTGCTCTGGATGCATACGGGTGGTATTTATGGCCAGACGGGAATTTGTCTCTGAACGTGTCCAGACCGGAGTTTGTCTGCAGATGAGAGTTTGTCTTCGGATGTGTCCGAGCAGTGTTTGTGTCTGAACAGCCTGGCTCCGGAAGCATTCGGCGGGTTTTGTCTCTGGACGTGACCAAGCCGTGTTCATCGTATGGCAGGCAGAAAATGGATTTCAGCCGTTATTGTGTTTCCATCTTCACTGTTATTCAATGCGGAATAATTTTGATGAAACAGTATGAATTGTAATTAACCCCTCACTGCACATCTGCCTCCCCTTCCCCTCACCTCACACTGTCATCCCTCCTTCCTCCTTGCTCCCACACCCCTCCTCTCTCATTTCCCCTCCACCTCCTCACTCTTCCCCTCTCTCTCTCCCACCCCTCTCTCTCACTCTCTCTCTCTTACCCCCTCCCTTTAGTACTCCTGTCAGAGAAGTGACGGGTGGTATTTGCTTGTCTTCAGTATTACATGTACAATCTCCTCTGACAAAATGTCTTTAGATACTCAATATAAGCACATACTCTGTATCCTCAAAAATGAATTTTGGTTTGTACAATTGTTTATACGTCTGTTTAGGTCATGATACTTCAAACATATGATAATCAATTAAAATTGACATTCATTTTTCTTCCCTGGCTCACAGAGGAGCTTTTACAGACAGTATATCAAATGCAGGCCAAAAGTAGTATGAAAGAAAGGTGTACTTTTACAGTTCTTGTAAAGAATATTTTCTTTGCTCATGGTAGCTTGGTTTTTATACATTTTCTTTGTGCACTGACAAGATGGTGCAGAGGTGGCACGCTTACCTTTGCACTGTCTTGGCTGGGTTTTATCCCCGACCTGACTATAAGCTACCAGATGGTGTTTTGCAGACAGGTAGTTGCATCATAAAGTGCGCCGACCATCGGATGGACATGAATTTGAACATCCCATCTGCTCTCATTTTATGGTGGAAGCTAAATATACCACGGTGTCATTTATGAAGAGGAGGCAACTTATCTCCAGCACCCCAGCTACGTTCCGAGATCTCAGCTTTTAATCAAATGCAGTGTCTATTCAGGCAATGCATACCAATGTAAGTGTATTTTATATAAATGTACAATGGCATCTCTTCGTATCCTTGTCCTGTAATTGATGTTTTGTGAGGAGCCTGTGGCTGATGGTTGCATAATTTTCTGGAAGCACAGCTGTGCTTCTGATGCAGTGCCCCAATCAAAAGTATAAGCTAGTCCTCATTTTGGGCTGTCCTGTAATTGGAGATTTATCAAAGAGGCTGAATCACTCATTGTTCAATATAATGGACAAAAATAACCATTCCACTGAACCCGACATAAACTTTTACGAAACCTTATCTTAGAAAATAAAGAAATATAAACAACTGGAATGGCACTCAGTAGAGTACATACCTCCACTAGGTTCAACAGTTGACATTTTGTATGTTATGGCTAGGCCACATCTAGATCCGGGCTTGAACCAAAATTGAGTAGGCATATTCTTGTCAGTGAAACAATTCATCCACAAAGTTTTGTCATAACTCATCCACAACACCATAAAACATGAGCAGATGGGATGCTCAATTCATGTCCATCGGATGGTCGGCACACTTTATGATGCAATCAAACGCAGTGGCTGCTTTCACCTTCCGATAGCTTTCAAGTCAGGGATAGAACCCAGACAAAACAGCTCAAAGGTAAGTGTGCTACCTCTGCACCATATTGTCAGTGCAGAATGAAAAAGTAGCCCCTTGTGGCACTGACAGTTATTTCCCCAACAGGTGGGATGTCCTGATGTCCTGATGCAAAGAAAAGAATAATACAAAAAAAAAAAAACTAAACACGAAAAAAATGAACCAACAACACAAGAAAAATGAAACAACACGAGAAAAATGAAACAACACGAGAAAAATGAAACAACACAAAAAACAAACGAGACCCCACTAGAAAAACAAACCAACAACATGAGCAAAATGAAACAACACCACGAGAAAAACGAAACATGAAAAAAATAAAACAACACATTGAGAAAAATGAAATAACATGAGACAAACAAAACAACAACATGAAAAAAATAAACGACACAAGAAAAATTAAACAACACGAGAAAATCTAAATGCAACGAGAAAAACGAAACAAAAACACGAGAAAAACGAAACATGAGAAAAACTAAACAACAACATGAGAAAAATGAAACATGAGAAAAATGAAACAACACGACAAGAAAAACTAAACACCACGAGAAAAACGAAACAACACCGTGAGAAAAATGAAACATGAGAAAAAACAAAACACCATGAAAAAAAATTCAACAACGACATGAGAAAACAAAAAAGGAGAAAAATTAAACAACATGAGAAAAATGAAACACCATGAGAAAAACGAAAAAACACCACAAGAAAAATGAAACACCATGAGGAAACTAAACAACAACAGGAGAAAAACAAACAATCAACATGAGAAAAACTACATAACACGAGAAAATCAAAACAACACCACGAGAAAAATGAAACAACATGAGAAAAACAAAACAACATGATGAAGATTAAATGACATGAGAAAAATTAAAAAAGGAGAAAAATTAAACAACACGAGAAAAATGAAAAAACACCACAAGAAAAATGAAACACCACGAGGAAACTAAACAACAACAGGAGAAAAACTAAACTACAACACGAGAAAAACAAACCATCAACATGAGAAAAACGACACAACACGAGAAAATCAAAACAACACCACGAGAAAAATGAAACAACAACACGAGAAAAACTAATCAACAACAGGAGAAAAACAAACCATCAACATGAGAAAAACTAATCAACAACAGGAGAAAAACAAAACATCACAATCAGAAAAATTAATCAACAATAGGAGAAAAACAAACCATCAACATGAGAAAAACAAACCATCAACATGAGAAAAACAAACCATCAACATGAGAAAAACGATACAACACAAGAAAATCAAAACAACAACACGAGAAAAATGAAACATCACCATCAGAAAAACGAACCAACAACACGAGAAAAACAAATAATCAACATGAGAAAAATGACACAACACAAGAAAATCAAAACAACAACACAAGAAAAATGAAACAACAACATGAGAAAAACAAAACCACAACGCGAGAAAAATGAAACAACAACACAAGAAAAATTAAACAACATGAGAAAAACTAAACAACACAAGCAAAACTAAACAACAACACGAGAAAAACGAAACACAAGAAAAACGAAACAACACGAGAAAAACTAAACAACACGAGAAAAACTAAACCACAGAAGAAAAACTAAACAACACAAGAAAAACTAAACACCATGAGAAAAACTAAACAACAAGAGAAAAACTAAACAACACGAGAAAAACTAAACAATACAAGAAAACTAAACACGAGAAAAAGTAAACACCATGAGTAAAACTAAACTACACAAGAAAAACTAAACAACACGAGAAAAACTAAACAACACAAGAAAAACTAAACAACACAAGAAAAAATAAACACCATGAGAAAAACTAAACAACACGAGAAAAACTAAACAATACAAGAAAAACTAAACACGAGAAAAAGTAAACACCATGAGAAAAACTAAACAACACAAGAAAAACTAAACAACACAAGAAAAACTAAACAACACAAGAAAAACTAAACAACACAAGAAAAACTAAACAACACCATGTGAAAAACTAAACAACACGAGAAAAACTAAACAACACGAGAAAAACTAAACAACACGAGAAGAAATAAACACAAGAAAAACGAAATAACAACACGAGAAAAAGTAAACAACAACACGAGAAAAACTAAACAACAACACGAGAAAAAAAACAAACAACACCATGTGAAAAACTAAACAACATGAGAAAAACTAAACACAAGAAAAAGTAAACAACACCATGTGAAAAACTAAACAACAAAGAAAAATGAAACAACATGAGAAAACCTAAACATCAACATGAGAGAAAACTAAACAACACGAGAAAAATTAAACAACAACACGAGAAAAACGAAACCACATCACGAGAAAAAAAAACACAAGAAAAACTAAACAGCAACACGAGAAAAACTAAACAACAACACGAGAAAAACTAAACAACACAAGAAAAAATAAACACAAGAAAAACTAAACAACACCATGAGAAAAACTAAACAATACCATGAGAAAACCGAAACAACAACATGAGAAAACCTAAAGAATACCATGAGAAAAACTAAACAACACGAGAAAAACGAAACAACACGAGAAAAACGAAACAACACGAGAAAAACGAAACAACACAAGAAAAACTAAACAACAACACGAGAAAAACTAAACAACAACACGAGAGAAAATATACAACATGAGAAAAAATAAACACCATGAGAAAAACTAAACAACACGAGAAAAACTAAACAACACAATGAGAAAAACTAAACAATGCAAGAAAAACTAAACAACACGAGAAAAAGGAAACAACAACACAAGAAAAACTAAACAACAACACGAGAAAAACTAAACAACAACACAAGAAAAACTAAACAACAGCACGAGAAAAACTAAACAACAACACGAGAGAAACTATACAACACGAGAAAAAATAAACAACACGAGAAAAAATAAACACAAGAAAAACTAAACAACACCAGAAAAATTAAACAACATCAGAAAACCTAAAGAACAACATGTGAAAAACTAAACAACATGAGAAAAACTAAACAACACGAGAAGAACTAAACAACACGAGAAGAACTAAACAACACCATGAGAAAAACTAAACAACATGAGAAAAATGAAACAACACGAGAAAAATGAAACAACACAAGAAAAACTAAACAACATGAGAAGAAATAAACACAAGAAAAACTAATCAACACCATGAGAAAAACTAAACAACACAAGAAAAACTAAAGAACATGAGAAAAACTAGACAACATGAGAAAAACTAAACAACACCATGAGAAAAACTAAACAACTTGAGAAGAAATACACACAAGAAAAACTAAACAACACCATGAGAAAAACTAAACAACACAAGAAAAACTAAACAACACGAGAAGAAATACACACAAGAAAAACAAAACAACAACATGAGAAAAACTAAACAACACCATGAGAAAAACTAAACAACACTAGAAAAAATACACACAAGAAAACCTAAACAACACCATAAGAAAAACTAAACAACACAAGAAAAACTAAACAACTTGAGAAAACCTAAACAATACGAGAAAAACTAAACAACACGAGAAGAACTAAACACAAGAAAAACTAAGCAACACCATGAGAAAAACTAAACAACATGAGAAAAATGAAACAACACGAGAAAAACGAAACAACACGAGAAAAACGAAACAACACGAGAAAAACTAAACAACACGAGAAAACTAAACAACAACACGAGAAAAACTAAACAACAACACGAGAAAAACTAAACAACAACATGAGAAAAACTAACCAACAGCACGAGAAAAACTAAACAACATGAGAAAAACTAAACAACAACACGAGAAAAACTAAACAACAACACGAGAAAAACTAAACAACACGAGAAAAAATAAACAACATGAGAAAAACTAAACAACACGAGAAGAAATAAACACAAGAAAAACTAAACAACACGAGAAAAACTAAACACCATGAGAAAAACTAAACAACACGAGAAAAACTAAACAACACGAGAAAAACTAAACAACAACACGAGAAAAACTAAGCAACAACACGAGAAAAAAATAAACAACACGAGAAAAAATAAACACAAGAAAAACTAAACAACACCATGTGAAAAACTAAACAAGACAAGAAAAACTAAACAACACGAGAAGAAGTAAACACAAGAAAATCTAAACAACACCATGAGAAAACCGAAACAACATGATAAAAATTAAACAACATGAGAAAACCTAAACAACACCATGAGAAAAACTAAACAACAAAAGAAAAACTAAACAACACGAGAAAAATTAAACAACAACACGAGAAAAACAAACCATCAACATGAGAAAAACGACATAACACGAGAAAATCAAAACAACACGAGAAAAACAAAACCACAACACAAGAAAAATGAAACAACAACACAAGAAAAATGAAACAACAACACGAGAAAATCAAAACCACAACATGAGAAAAATGAAACAACACAAGAAAAATGAAACAACATGAGAAAACCCAAACAACACAAGACAAACTAAGCAACATGAAAAATTCAACAACAACATGAGAAAAACCAAAAAACACCATGAGAAAAACTAAACAACACAAGAAAAATGAAACGATATGAGAAAAATTAAACAACAGCACGAGAAAAACAAAACAACACAAGAAGAACTAAACAACACGAGAAAAACTATACAACAGCACGAGAAAAACTAAACAACAAAAAGAAAAAAACTATACAACAGCACGAGAAAAACTAAACAACAACACGAGAAAAACGAAACAACACGAGAAAAAATAAACACAAGAAAAGCAAAACAACAACGTGAGAAAACCTAAACAACACCATGAGAAAAACTAAACAACACAAGAAAAACTAAACAACAACACGAGAAAAATGAAACAACAACACAAAAAAATGAAACATCACCACGATAAAAACAAAACCACAACATGATAAAAATGAAACAACAACACAAGAAAAATTAAACAAAATAAGAAAACCTAAACAACACCATGAGAAAAACTAAACAACACGAGAAAAATTAAACAACACGAAAAAAAAACGAAACAACACAAGAAAAACGAAGCAACAACACGAGAAAAAATAAACAACACGAAAAAAAATAAACACAAGAAAAACTAAACAACACAAGAAAAACTAAACGACACGAGAAAAATGAAACAACATCAGAAAACCTAAACAACAGCATGTGAAAAACTAAACAACACAAGAAAAATGAAACAACACGAGAAAAACTAAACATGAGAAAAACTAAACAACACGAGAAGAAATAAACACAAGAAAAACTAAACACCACGATGAGAAAAACTAAACAATACGAGAAAAACTAAACAACACTAGAAAAACTCAACAACACTAGAAAAACTCAACAACACGAAAAAATAAACACAAGAAAAACTAAACAACACCATGAGAAAAACTAAACATGAGAAAACCTAAACAACACGAGAAAATCTAAACATGAGAAAACCTAAACAACACGAGAAAAACTAAACAACACGAGAAGAAATAAACACAAGAAAAACCTAAACAACACGAGAAAAACTAAACATGAGAAAACCTAAACAACACGAGAAAAAGTAAACATGAGAAAACCTAAACAACATGAGAAAAACTAAACACGAGAAAAACTAAACAACACGAGAAGAAATAAACATGAGAAAAACTAAACAACACGAGAAAAATGAAACAACACGAAAAAATAAACACAAGAAAAACTAAACAACACCATGAGAAAAACTAAGCAACACCATGTGAAAAACTAAACAACATGAGAAAAACTAAACAACACGAGAAAAACGAAACAACACCATGAGAAAAATTAAACAACACAAGAAAAACTAAACAACACGAGAAGAAATAAACAACACCATGAGAAAAACTAAAAAACACGAGAAAAACTAAACAACACGAGAAAAACTAAACAACACGAAAAACTAAACAACACCATGAGAAAAACTAAACAACACCATGAGAAAAACTAAACAACACCATGAGAAAAACTAAACAACACCATGTGAAAAACTAAACAACACGAGAAAAACGAAACAACATGAGAAAAACTAAACAACACCATGAGAAAAACTAAACAACACCATGAGAAAAACTAAACAACACCATGTGAAAAACTAAACAACACGAGAAAAACGAAACAACACGAGAAAAACTAAACAACACAAGAAAAAGGAAACAACACAAGAAAAACTAAACAACAACACGAGAAAAACTAACCAACAACACGAGAGAAAATATATAACATGAGAAAAAATAAACAACATGAGAAAAACTAAACAACACAATGAGAAAAACTAAACAACACAATGAGAAAAACTAAACAATGCAAGAAAAACTAAACAACAAGAGAAAAACGAAACAACAACACGAGAAAAACTAAACAACAACACGAGAAAAACTAAACAACAACAGGAGAAAAACTAAACAACAACACGAGAAAAACTAAACAACAACACGAGAGAAAATATACAACACGAGAAAAAATAAACAACACGAGAAAAAATAAACACAAGAAAAAATAAACAACACCATGTGAAAAACTGAACAACACAAGAAAAATGAAACATCAGAAAACCTAAAGAACAACATGTGAAAAACTAAACAACATGAGAAAACCTAAACAACATGAGAAAAACTAAACAACACGAGAAGAACTAAACACCACGAGAAAAATGAAACAACACGAGAAAAATGAAACAACACGAGAAAAATAAACAACACAAGAAAAACTAAACAACATGAGAAGAAATAAACACAAGAAAAACTAATCAACACCATGAGAAAAACTAAACAACACAAGAAAAACTAAAGAACATGAGAAAAACTAGACAACATGAGAAAAACTAAACAACACCATGAGAAAAACTAAACAACTTGAGAAGAAATACACACAAGAAAAACTAAACAACACCATGAGAAAAACTAAACAACACAAGAAAAACCAAACAACACGAGAAGAAATACACACAAGAAAAACAAAACAACACCATGAGAAAACCTAAACAACACCATGAGAAAAACTAAACAACACAAGAAAAACTAAACAACTTGAGAAAACCTAAACAACACGAGAAAAACTAAACAACACGAGAAACTAAACAACACCATGAGAAAAACTAAACAACACAAGAAGAAATACACACAAGAAAAACAAAACAACACAATGAGAACACCTAAACAACACCATGAGAAAAACTAAACAACACAAGATAAACTAAACGACACGAGAAAAACTAAACAACACGAGAAGAACTAAACACAAGAAAAACTAAACAACACCATGAGAAAAATTAAACAACACAAGAAAAACTAAACAACACGAGAAGAAATAAACAACACCATGAGAAAAACTAAAAAACACGAGAAAAACTAAACAACACGAGAAAAACTAAACAACACGAAAAACTAAACAACACCATGAGAAAAACTAAACAACACCATGAGAAAAACTAAACAACACCATGAGAAAAACTAAACAACACCATGTGAAAAACTAAACAACATGAGAAAAACGAAACAACATGAGAAAAACTAAACAACACCATGAGAAAAACTAAACAACACCATGAGAAAAACTAAACAACACCATGTGAAAAACTAAACAACACGAGAAAAACGAAACAACACGAGAAAAACTAAACAACACAAGAAAAAGGAAACAACACAAGAAAAACTAAACCACAACACGAGAAAAACTAACCAACAACACGAGAGAAAATATATAACATGAGAAAAAATAAACAACAAGAGAAAAACTAAACAACACAATGAGAAAAACTAAACAATGCAAGAAAAACTAAACAACAAGAGAAAAACGAAACAACAACACGAGAAAAACTAAACAACAACACGAGAAAAACTAGACAACAACACGAGAAAAACTAAACAACAACAGGAGAAAAACTAAACAACAACACGAGAAAAACTAAACAACAACACGAGAAAAAATAAACAACACCATGAGAAAAAATAAACAACACGAGAAAAACTAAACAACACGAGAAAAACTAAACAACACCATGTGAAAAACTAAACAACACAAGAAAAACTAAACATCAGAAAACCTAAACAACAACATGTGAAAAACTAAACAACATGAGAAAACCTAAACAACATGAGAAAAACTAAACAACACGAGAAGAACTAAACAACACCAGAAAAACTAAACAACACGAGAAAAACTAAACAACACGAGAAAAATAAACAACACAAGAAAAACTAAACAACATGAGAAGAAATAAACAACACCAGAAAAACTAAACAACACCATGAGAAAAACTAAACAACACAAGAAAAACTAAACAACACAAGAAAAAGGAAACAACACAAGAAAAACTAAACAACAACATGAGAAAAACTAAACAACACGAGAGAAAATATATAACATGAGAAAAACTAAACAACACCATGAGAAAAACTAAACAACACAATGAGAAAAACTAAACAATGCAAGAAAAAATAAACAACAAGAGAAAAACAAAACAACAACATGAGAAAAACTAAACAACAACATGAGAAAAACTAAACAACAACAAGAAAAACTAAACAACAACAGGAGAAAACCTAAACAACAACACGAGAAAAACTAAACAACAACACGAGAGAAAATAAACAACACCATGAGAAAAACTAAACAACACAAGAAGAAATAAACACAAGAAAAAATAAACAACACAATGAGAAAAACTGAACAACACAAGAAAAATGAAACATCAGAAAACCTAAAGAACAACATGTGAAAAACTAAACAACATGAGAAAAACTAAACAACATGAGAAAAACTAAACAACACCATGAGAAAAACTAAACAACATGAGAAAAATGAAACAACACGAGAAAAATGAAACAACACGAGAAAAATAAACAACACAAGAAAAACTAAACAACATGAGAAGAAATAAACACAAGAAAAACTAATCAACACCATGAGAAAAACTAAACAACACGAGAAAAACTAAACAACACAATGAGAAAAACTAAACAACGCAAGAAAAACTAAACAACACCATGAGAAAAACTAAACAACATGAGAAGAAATACACACAAGAAAACCTAAACAACATGAGAAAAACTAAACAACACGAGAAGAAATACACACAAGAAAAACAAAACAACACCATGAGAAAACCTAAACAACACCATGAGAAAAACTAAACAACACAAGAAAAACTAAACAACTTGAGAAAACCTAAACAACACGAGAAAAACTAAACAACACGAGAAGAACTAAACACAAGAAAAACTAAACAACAGCATGAGAAAAACTAAACAACACAAGAAGAAATACACACAAGAAAAACAAAACAACAAAATGAGAAAACCTAAAAAACACAATGAGAAAAACTAAACAAAACAAGAAAAAATAAACGACACGAGAAAAAATAAACAACAAAAGAAGGACTAAACACAAGAAAAACTAAACAACACCATGAGAAAAACTAAACAACATGAGAAAAACTAAACAACATGAGAAAAATGAAACAACACGAGAAAAACGAAACACGAGAAAAACTAAACAACACGAGAAAAACTAAACAACACGAGAAAAACTAAACAACACGAGAAAAACTAACCAACAACACGAGAGAAAATATACAACACGAGAAAAACTAAACAACACAATGAGAAAAACTAAACAACGCAAGAAAAACTAAACAACACAAGAAAAACTAAACAACATGAGAAAACCTAAACAACATGAGAAAAACTAAACAACACGAGAAGAAATAAACACAAGAAAAACTAAACAACACGAGAAAAACTAAACAACATGAGAAAAAATAAACAACAACACGAGAAAAACTAAGCAACAACACGAGAAAAACTAAGCAACAACACGAGAAAAAATAAACACCATGAGAAAAACTAAACAACACGAGAAAAACTAAACAACACGAGAAAAACTAAACACCATGAGAAAAACTAAACAACACGAGAAAAACTAAACAACACGAGAAAAACTAAACAACAACACGAGAAAAACTAAGCAACAACACGAGAAAACTAAGCAACAACACGAGAAAAAATAAACAACACGAGAAAAAATAAACACAAGAAAAACTAAACAACACCATGTGAAAAACTAAACAAGACAAGAAAAACTAAACAACACGAGAAGAAGTAAACACAAGAAAATCTAAACAACACCATGAGAAAACCGAAACAACATGAGAAAAATTAAACAACATGAGAAAACCTAAACAACACCATGAGAAAAACTAAACAACAAAAGAAAAACTAAACAACACGAGAAAAATTAAACAACAACACGAGAAAAACAAACCATCAACATGAGAAAAACCACATAACACCAGAAAATCAAAACAACACGAGAAAAACAAAACCACAACACAAGAAAAATGAAACAACAACACAAGAAAAATGAAACAACAACACGAGAAAAACAAAACCACAACATGAGAAAAATGAAACAACAACACAAGAAAAATGAAACAACATGAGAAAACCCAAACAACACAAGACCAACTAAGCAACATGAAAAATTCAACAACAACATGAGAAAAACCAAAAAACACCATGAGAAAAACTAAACAACACAAGAAAAATGAAACGATATGAGAAAAATTAAACAGCACGAGAAAAACAAAACAACACAAGAAGAACTAAACAACACGAGAAAAACTATACAACAGCACGAGAAAAACTAAACAACAACACGAGAAAAACTATACAACAGCACGAGAAAAACTAAACAACAACACGAGAAAAACGAAACAACACGAGAAAAAATAAACACAAGAAAAGCAAAACAACAACGTGAGAAAACCTAAACAACACCATGAGAAAAACTAAACAACACAAGAAAAACTAAACAACAACACGAGAAAAATGAAACAACAACACAAAAAAATGAAACATCACCACGATAAAAATGAAACAACAACACAAGAAAAATTAAACAAAATAAGAAAACCTAAACAACACCATGAGAAAAACTAAACAACACTAGAAAAATTAAACAACACGAAAAAAAAAACGAAACAACACAAGAAAAACGAAGCAACAACACGAGAAAAAATAAACAACACGAAAAAAAAATAAACACAAGAAAAACTAAACAACACCATGTGAAAAACTAAACAACACAAGAAAAATGAAACAACATCAGAAAACCTAAACAACAGCATGTGAAAAACTAAACAACACAAGAAAAATGAAACAACACGAGAAAAACTAAACATGAGAAAAACTAAACAACACGAGAAGAAATAAACACAAGAAAAACTAAACACCACGATGAGAAAAACTAAACAATACGAGAAAAACTAAACAACACTAGAAAAACTCAACAACACTAGAAAAACTCAACAACACGAAAAAATAAACACAAGAAAAACTAAACAACACCATGAGAAAAACTAAACATGAGAAAACCTAAACAACACGAGAAAACCTAAACATGAGAAAACCTAAACAACACGAGAAAAACTAAACAACACGAGAAGAAATAAACACAAGAAAACCTAAACAACACGAGAAAAACTAAACATGAGAAAACCTAAACAACACGAGAAAAAGTAAACATGAGAAAACCTAAACAACATGAGAAAAACTAAACACGAGAAAAACTAAACAACACGAGAAGAAATAAACATGAGAAAAACTAAACAACACGAGAAAAATGAAACAACACGAAAAAATAAACACAAGAAAAACTAAACAACACCATGAGAAAAACTAAGCAAACACCATGTGAAAAACTAAACAACATGAGAAAAACTAAACAACACGAGAAAAACGAAACAACACCATGAGAAAAATTAAACAACACAAGAAAAACTAAACAACACGAGAAGAACTAAAAAACACGAGAAAAACTAAACAACACGAGAAAAACTAAACAACACGAAAAACTAAACAACACCATGAGAAAAACTAAACAACAACATGAGAAAAACTAAACAACACCATGAGAAAAACTAAACAACACCATGAGAAAAACTAAACAACACCATGTGAAAAACTAAACAACACGAGAAAAACTAAACAACACCATGAGAAAAACTAAACAACACCATGAGAAAAACTAAACAACACCATGAGAAAAACTAAACAACACCATGTGAAAAACTAAACAACACGAGAAAAACGAAACAACACGAGAAAAACTAAACAACACAAGAAAAAGGAAACAACACAAGAAAAACTAAACAACAACACGAGAACAACTAACCAACAACACGAGAGAAAATATATAACATGAGAAAAAATAAACAACATGAGAAAAAATAAACAACACAATGCGAAACACCAAACAACACAATGAGAAAAACTAAACAATGCAAGAAAAACTAAACAACAAGAGAAAAACGAAACAACAACACGAGAAAAACTAAACAACAACACGAGAAAAACTAAACAACAACAGGAGAAAAACTAAACAACAACACGAGAAAAACTAAACAACAACACGAGAAAAACTAAACAACAACACGAGAGAAAATATACAACACGAGAAAAAATAAACAACACGAGAAAAAAATAAACACAAGAAAAAATAAACAACACCATGTGAAAAACTGAACAACACAAGAAAAATGAAACATCAGAAAACCTAAAGAACAACATGTGAAAAACTAAACAACATGAGAAAACCTAAACAACATGAGAAAAACTAAACAACACGAGAAGAACTAAACACCACGAGAAAAATGAAACAACACGAGAAAAATGAAACAACACGAGAAAAATAAACAACACAAGAAAAACTAAACAACATGAGAAGAAATAAACACAAGAAAAACTAATCAACACCATGAGAAAAACTAAACAACACAAGAAAAACTAAAGAACATGAGAAAAACTAGACAACATGAGAAAAACTAAACAACACCATGAGAAAAACTAAACAACTTGAGAAGAAATACACACAAGAAAAACTAAACAACACCATGAGAAAAACTAAACAACACAAGAAAAACTAAACAACACGAGAAGAAATACACACAAGAAAAACAAAACAACACCATGAGAAAACCTAAACAACACCATGAGAAAAACTAAACAACACAAGAAAAACTAAACAACTTGAGAAAACCTAAACAACACGAGAAAAACTAAACAACACGAGAAGAACTAAACACAAGAAAAACTAAACAACACCATGATAAAAACTAAACAACACAAGAAGAAATACACACAAGAAAAACAAAACAACACAATGAGAAAACCTAAACAACACCATGAGAAAAACTAAACAACACAAGAAAAACTAAACGACACGAGAAAAACTAAACGACACGAGAAGAACTAAACACAAGAAAAACTAAACAACACCATGAGAAAAACTAAACAACATGAGAAAAACTAAACAACATGAGAAAAATGAAACAACACGAGAAAAACGAAACAACACGAGAAAAACTAAACAACACGAGAAAAACTAAACAACACGAGAAAAACTAAACAACACGAGAAAAACTAACCAACAACACGAGAGAAAATATACAACACGAGAAAAACTAAACAACACAATGAGAAAAACTAAACAACGCAAGAAAAACTAAACAACACAAGAAAAACTAAACAACATGAGAAAACCTAAACAACATGAGAAAAACTAAACAACACGAGAAGAAATAAACACAAGAAAAACTAAACAACACGAGAAAAACTAAACAACATGAGAAAAACTAAACAACAACACGAGAAAAACTAAGCAACAACACGAGAAAAACTAAGCAACAACACGAGAAAAAATAAACACCATGAGAAAAACTAAACAACACGAAAAAAACTAAACAACACGAGAAAAACTAAACACCATGAGAAAAACTAAACAACACGAGAAAAACTAAACAACACGAGAAAAACTAAACAACAACACGAGAAAAACTAAGCAACAACACGAGAAAAAATAAACAACACGAGAAAAAATAAACACAAGAAAAACTAAACAACACCATGTGAAAAACTAAACAAGACAAGAAAAACTAAACAACACGAGAAGAAGTAAACACAAGAAAATCTAAACAACACCATGAGAAAACCGAAACAACATGAGAAAAATTAAACAACATGAGAAAACAAAAACAACAGCATGAGAAAAACTAAACAACAAAAGAAAAACTAAACAACACGAGAAAAATTAAACAACAACACGAGAAAAACAAACCATCAACATGAGAAAAACGACATAACACGAGAAAATCAAAACAACACGAGAAAAACAAAACCACAACACAAGAAAAATGAAACAACAACACAAGAAAAATGAAACAACAACACGAGAAAATCAAAACCACAACATGAGAAAAATGAAACAACATCACAAGAAAAATGAAACAACATGAGAAAACCCAAACAACACAAGACCAACTAAGCAACATGAAAAATTCAACAACAACATGAGAAAAACCAAAAAACAGCATGAGAAAAACTAAACAACACAAGAAAAATGAAACGATATGAGAAAAATTAAACAACAGCACGAGAAAAACAAAACAACACAAGAAGAACTAAACAACACGAGAAAAACTATACAACAGCACGAGAAAAACTAAACAACAACACGAGAAAAACTATACAACAGCACGAGAAAAACTAAACAACAACACGAGAAAAACGAAACAACACGAGAAAAAATAAAGACAAGAAAAGCAAAACAACAACGTGAGAAAACCTAAACAACACCATGAGAAAAACTAAACAACACAAGAAAAACTAAACAACAACACGAGAAAAATGAAACAACAACACAAAAAAATGAAACATCACCATGATAAAAACAAAACCACAACATGATAAAAATGAAACAACAACACAAGAAAAATTAAACAAAATAAGAAAACCTAAACAACACCATGAGAAAAACTAAACAACACGAGAAAAATTAAACAACACGAAAAAAAAAACGAAACAACACAAGAAAAACGAAGCAACAACACGAGAAAAAATAAACAACACGAAAAAAAAATAAACACAAGAAAAACTAAACAACACCATGTGAAAAACTAAACAACACAAGAAAAATGAAACAACATCAGAAAACCTAAACAACAGCATGTGAAAAACTAAACAACACAAGAAAAATGAAACAACACGAGAAAAACTAAACATGAGAAAAACTAAACAACACGAGAAGAAATAAACACAAGAAAAACTAAACACCACGATGAGAAAAACTAAACAATACGAGAAAAACTAAACAACACTAGAAAAACTCAACAACACTAGAAAAACTCGACAACACGAAAAAATAAACACAAGAAAAACTAAACAACACCATGAGAAAAACTAAACATGAGAAAACCTAAACAACACGAGAAAATCTAAACATGAGAAAACCTAAACAACACGAGAAAAACTAAACAACACGAGAAGAAATAAACACAAGAAAACCTAAACAACACGAGAAAAACTAAATATGAGAAAACCTAAACAACACGAGAAAAAGTAAACATGAGAAAACCTAAACAACATGAGAAAAACTAAACACGAGAAAAACTAAACAACACGAGAAGAAATAAACATGAGAAAAACTAAACAACACGAGAAAAATGAAACAACACGAAAAAATAAACACAAGAAAAACTAAACAACACCATGAGAAAAACTAAGCAACACCATGTGAAAAACTAAACAACATGAGAAAAACTAAACAACACGAGAAAAACGAAACAACACCATGAGAAAAATTAAACAACACAAGAAAAACTAAACAACACGAGAAGAAATAAACAACACCATGAGAAAAACTAAAAAACACGAGAAAAACTAAACAACACGAGAAAAACTAAACAACACGAAAAACTAAACAACACCATGAGAAAAACTAAACAACACCATGAGAAAAACTAAACAACACCATGAGAAAAACTAAACAACACCATGTGAAAAACTAAACAACACGAGAAAAACGAAACAACATGAGAAAAACTAAACAACACCATGAGAAAAACTAAACAACACCATGAGAAAAACTAAACAACACCATGTGAAAAACTAAACAACACGAGAAAAACGAAACAACACGAGAAAAACTAAACAACACAAGAAAAAGGAAACAACACAACAAGAAAAACTAACCAACAACACGAGAGAAAATATACAACACGAGAAAAAATAAACACAAGAAAAACTAAACAACACCATGAGAAAAACTAAACAATGCAAGAAAAACTAAACAACAAGAGAAAAACGAAACAACAACACGAGAAAAACTAAACAACAACACGAGAAAAACTAAACAACAACACGAGAAAAACTAAACAACAACAGGAGAAAAACTAAACAACAACACGAGAAAAACTAAACAACAACACGAGAGAAAATATACAACACGAGAAAAATAAACAACACGAGAAAAAATAAACACAAGAAAAAATAAACAACACCATGTGAAAAACTGAACAACACAAGAAAAATGAAACATCAGAAAACCTAAAGAACAACATGTGAAAAACTAAACAACATGAGAAAACCTAAACAACATGAGAAAAACTAAACAACACGAGAAGAACTAAACACCATGAGAAAATGAAACAACACGAGAAAAATGAAAAAACACGAGAAAAATAAACAACACAAGAAAAACTAAAAAACATGAGAAGAAATAAACACAAGAAAAACTAATCAACACCATGAGAAAAACTAAACAACACAAGAAAAACTAAAGAACATGAGAAAAACTAGACAACATGAGAAAAACTAAACAACACCATGAGAAAAACTAAACAACTTGAGAAGAAATACACACAAGAAAAACTAAACAACACCATGAGAAAAACTAAACAACACAAGAAAAACTAAACAACACGAGAAGAAATACACACAAGAAAAACAAAACAACACCATGAGAAAACCTAAACAACACCATGAGAAAAACTAAACAACACAAGAAAAACTAAACAACTTGAGAAAACCTAAACAACACGAGAAAAACTAAACAACACGAGAAGAACTAAACACAAGAAAAACTAAACAACACCATGTGAAAAACTAAACAACACGAGAAAAACGAAACAACACGAGAAAAACTAAACAACACAAGAAAAAGGAAACAACACAACGAGAAAAACTAACCAACAACACGAGAGAAAATATATAACATGAGAAAAAATAAACAACATGAGAAAAACTAAACAACACAATGAGAAAAACTAAACAATGCAAGAAAAACTAAACAACAAGAGAAAAACGAAACAACAACACGAGAAAAACTAAACAACAACACGAGAAAAACTAAACAACAACACGAGAAAAACTAAACAACAACAGGAGAAAAACTAAACAACAACACGAGAAAAACTAAACAACAACACGAGAGAAAATATACAACACGAGAAAAAATAAACAACACGAGAAAAAATAAACACAAGAAAAAATAAACAACACCATGTGAAAAACTGAACAACACAAGAAAAATGAAACATCAGAAAACCTAAAGAACAACATGTGAAAAACTAAACAACATGAGAAAACCTAAACAACATGAGAAAAACTAAACAACACGAGAAGAACTAAACACCACGAGAAAAATGAAACAACACGAGAAAAATGAAACAACACGAGAAAAATAAACAACACAAGAAAAACTAAACAACATGAGAAGAAATAAACACAAGAAAAACTAATCAACACCATGAGAAAAACTAAACAACACAAGAAAAACTAAAGAACATGAGAAAAACAACACAACATGAGAAAAACTAAACAACACCATGAGAAAAACTAAACAACTTGAGAAGAAATACACACAAGAAAAACTAAACAACACCATGAGAAAAACTAAACAACACAAGAAAAACTAAACAACACGAGAAGAAATACACACAAGAAAACCTAAACAACACCATGAGAAAAACTAAACAACACAAGAAAAACTAAACAACTTGAGAAAACCTAAACAACACGAGAAAAACTAAACAACACGAGAACAACTAAACACAAGAAAAACTACACAACACCATGAGAAAAACTAAACAACACAAGAAGAAATACAAACAAGAAAAACAAAACAACACAATGAGAAAAACTAAACAACACCATGAGAAAAACTAAATAACACAAGAAAAACTAAACGACACGAGAAGAACTAAACACAAGAAAAACTAAACAACACCATGAGAAAAACTAAACAACATGAGAAAAATGAAACAACACGAGAAAAACGAAACAACACGAGAAAAACTAAACAACACGAGAAAAACTAAACAACACGAGAAAAACTAAACAACACGAGAAAAACTAACCAACAACACGAGAGAAAATATACAACACGAGAAAAACTAAACAACACAATGAGAAAAACTAAACAACGCAAGAAAAACTAAACAACACAAGAAAAACTAAACAACATGAGAAAACCTAAACAACACCATGAGAAAAACTAAACAACACAAGAAAAACTAAACGACACGAGAAAAACTAAACAACACGAGAAGAACTAAACACAAGAAAAACTAAACAACACCATGAGAAAAACTAAACAACATGAGAAAAATGAAACAACACGAGAAAAACGAAACAACACGAGAAAAACTAAACAACACGAGAAAAACTAAACAACACGAGAAAAGCTAACCAACAACACGAGAGAAAATATACAACATGAGAAAAAAATAAACAACACGAGAAAAACTAAACAACACAATGAGAAAAACTAAACAACGCAAGAAAAACTAAACAACACAAGAAAAACTAAACAACATGAGAAAACCTAAACAACATGAGAAAAACTAAACAACACGAGAAAAACTAAACAACACGAGAAGAAATAAACACAAGAAAAACTAAACAACACGAGAAAAACTAAACAACACGAGAAAAACTAAACAACAACACGAGAAAAACTAAGCAACAACACGAGAAAAACTAAGCAACAACACGAGAAAAAATAAACACCATGAGAAAAACTAAACAACACGAGAAAAACTAAACAACACGAGAAAAACTAAACAACAACACGAGAAAAAATAAACAACACGAGAAAAAATAAACACAAGAAAAACTAAACAACATCATGTGAAAAACTAAACAAGACAAGAAAAACTAAACAACACGAGAAGAAGTAAACACAAGAAAATCTAAACAACACCATGAGAAAACCGAAACAACATGAGAAAAATTAAACAACATGAGAAAACCTAAACAACACCATGTGAAAAACTAAACAACAAAAGAAAAACTAAACAACACGAGAAAAATTAAACAACAACACGAGAAAACAAACCATCAACATGAGAAAAACGACATAACACGAGAACATCAAAACAACACCACGAGAAAAACAAAACCACAACACAAGAAAAATGAAACAACAACACAAGAAAAATGAAACAACAACACGAGAAAATCAAAACCACAACACGAGAAAAATGAAACAACAACACAAGAAAAATGAAACAACATGAGAAAACCCAAACAACACAAGACAAACTAAGCAACATGAAAAAAAATTCAACAACAACATGAGAAAAACCAAAAAACACCATGAGAAAAACTAAACACAAGAAAAATGAAACGATACGAGAAAAATTAAACAACAGCACGAGAAAAACAAAACAACACAAGAAGAACTAAACAACAGCACGAGAAAAACTAAACAACAACACGAGAAAAACTAAACAACACGAGAAAAACGAAAACACAAGAAGAACTAAACAACAACACAAGAAAAACTATACAACAGCACGAGAAAAACTAAACAACAACACGAGAAAAACGAAACAGCACGAGAAAAAATAAACACAAGAAAAGCAAAACAACAACGCGAGAAAACCTAAACAACACCATGAGAAAAACTAAACAACACAAGAAAAACTAAACAACAACACAAGAAAAATGAAACAACAACACAAAAAAATGAAACATCACCACGATAAAAACAAAACCACAACATGATAAAAATGAAACAACAACACAAGAAAAATTAAACAAAATAAGAAAACCTAAACAACACCATGAGAAAAACTAAACAACACGAGAAAAACTAAACAACAGAAGAAAAACTAAACAACATGAGAAAAATAACGAAACAACAACACAAGAAAAACGAAGCAACAACACGAGAAAAAATAAACAACACGAGAAAAAATAAACACAAGAAAAACTAAACAACACCATGTGAAAAACTAAACAACACAAGAAAAACTAAACATGAGAAAACCTAAACAACACGAGAAAAACTAAACAACACGAGAAGAAATAAACACAAGAAAAACTAAACAATACGAGAAAAACTAAACAACACTAGAAAAACTCAACACTAGAAAAACTCAACAACACGAAAAAATAAACACAAGAAAAACTAAACAACACCATGAGAAAAAGTAAACATGAGAAAACCTAAACAACACGAGAAAACCTAAACAACACGAGAAAACCTAAACAACACGAGAAAAACTAAACAACACGAGAAGAACTAAACACAAGAAAAACTAAACAACACGAGAAAATCTAAACATGAGAAACTCAAAACAACACGAGAAAAACTAAACATGAGAAAACCGAAACAACACGAGAAAAACTAAACACGAGAAAAAGTAAACAACACGAGAAGAAATAAACACAAGAAAAACTAAACAACACGAGAAAAATGAAACAACATGAGAAAAACTAAACAACACCATGTGAAAAACTAAACAACATGAGAAAAACTAAACAACACGAGAAAAACGAAACAACACCATGAGAAAAATTAAACAACACGAGAAAAACTAAACAACACGAGAAGAAATAAACAACACCATGAGAAAAACTAAACAACACCATGTGAAAAACTAAACAACATGAGAAAAACGAAACAACATGAGAAAAACTAAACAACATGAGAAAAACTAAACAACACCATGAGAAAAACTAAACAACACCATGTGAAAAACTAAACAACACCATGAGAAAAACTAAACAACACGAGAAAAACGAAACAACACGAGAAAAACAAAACAACACAAGAAAAAGGAAACAACACAAGAAAAACTAAACAACAACACGAGAAAAACTAACCAACAACACGAGAGAAAATATACAACATGAGAAAAAATAAACAACATGAGAAAGACAAAACAACAAGAAAAGAAGTAAACAACACAATGAGAAAAACTAAACAATGCAAGAAAAACTAAACAACAACACGAGAAAAACTAAACAGCAACACGAGAAAAACTAAACAACAACACGAGAGAAAATATACAACACGAGAAAAAATAAACACAAGAAAAACTAAACAACACCATGAGAAAAACTAAACAGCATGAGAAAAATGAAACAACACGAGAAAAATGAAACAACACGAGAAAAATAAACAACACGAGAAAAATAAACAACACAAGAAAAACTAAACTACATGAGAAGAAATAAACACAAGAAAAACTAATCAACACCATGAGAAAAACTAAACAACACAAGAAAAACTAAAGAACATGAGAAAAACTTGACAACATGAGAAAAACTAGACAACATGAGAAAAACTAGACAACATGAGAAAAACTAAACACCACCATGAGAAAAACTAAACAACACGAGAAAAACTCAACAACACGAAAAAATAAACACAAGAAAAACTAAACAACACCATGTGAAAAACTAAACATGAGAAAAACTAAACAACACGAGAAAAACGAAACAACACCATGAGAAAAATTAAACAACACAAGAAAAACTAAACAACACGAGAAGAAATAAACAACACCATGAGAAAAACTAAAAAACACGAAAAACTAAACAACACCATGAGAAAAACTAAACAACACCATGTGAAAAACTAAACAACACGAGAAAAACTAAACAACACCATGTGAAAAACTAAACAACACGAGAAAAACGAAACAACACGAGAAAAACTAAACACAAGAAAAACGAAACAACACAAGAAAAACTAAACAACAACACGAGAAAAACTAACCAACAACACGAGAGAAAATATACAACATGAGAAAAAATAAACAACATGAGAAAAACTAAACAACACGAGAAAAACTAAACAACAAAATGAGAAAAACTAAACAATGCAAGAAAAACTAAACAACACGAGAAAAACGAAACAACAACACAAGAAAAACTAAACAACAACACGAGAAAAACTAAACAACAACACGAGAAAAACTAAACAACAACACGAGAAAAACTAAACAACAACACGAGAAAAACTAAACAACAACACGAGAAAAACTAAACAACAACACGAGAGAAAATATACAACGCGAGAAAAAATAAACACAATAACACCAAAATAACATCATGAGCAAAACTAAACAGCATGAGAAAAATGAAACAACACGAGAAAAATGAAACAACACGAGAAAAATGAAACAACACGAGAAAAATAAACAACACGAGAAAAATAAACAACACAAGAAAAACTAAACTACATGAGAAGAAATAAACACAAGAAAAACTAATCAACACCATGAGAAAAACTAAACAACACAAGAAAAACTAAAGAACATGAGAAAAACTAGACAACATGAGAAAAACTAAACAACACCATGAGAAAAACTAAACAACTTGAGAAGAAATACACACAAGAAAAACTAAACAACACAAGAAAAAATACACACAAGAAAAACAAAACAACACCATGAGAAAACCTAAACAACACCATGAGAAAACCTAAACAACACCATGAGAAAAACTAAACAACACAAGAAAACCTAAACAACACGAGAAAAACTAAACAACACGAGAAGAACTAAACAACACGAGAAGAACTAAACAATACCATGAGAAAAACTAAACATGAGAAAAATGAAACAACACGAGAAAAACGAAACAACACGAGAAAAACTAAAAAACACGAGAAAAACGAAACAACACGAGAAAAACTAAACATCACGAGAGAAAATATACAACACGAGAAAAACTAAACAACACAATGAGAAAAACTAAACAACACGAGAAAAACTAAACAACACAAGAAAAACTAAACAACATGAAAAAACCTAAACAACATGAGAAAAACTAAACAACACGAGAAGAAATAAACACAAGAAAAACTAAACAACACCACGTGAAAAATTAAACACCATGAGGAAAACTAAACAACACGAGAAAAACTAAACAACACGAGAAAAACTAAACAACACGAGAAAAACTAAACAACAACACGAGAAAACTAAGCAACAACACGAGAAAAAATAAACAACACGAGAAAAAATAAACACAAGAAAAACTAAACAACACCATGTGAAAAACTAAACAAGGCAAGAAAAACTAAACAACACGAGAAGAAGTAAACACAAGAAAATCTAAACAACACCATGAGAAAACCGAAACAACATGAGATAAATTAAACAACATGAGAAAACCTAAACAACACCATGAGAAAAACTAAACAACAAAAGAAAAACTAAACAACACGAGAAAAATTAAACAACAACACGAGAAAAACAAACCATCAACATGAGAAAAACGACATAACACGAGAAAATCAAAACAACACCACGAGAAAAACAAAACCACAACACAAGAAAAATGAAACAACAACACGAGAAAATCAAAACCACAACACGAGAAAAATGAAACAACAACACAAGAAAAATGAAACAACAGGAGAAAACTCAAACAACACAAGACAAACTAAGCAACATGAAAAATTCAACAACAACATGAGAAAAACCAAAAAACACCATGAGAAAAACTAAACAACACAAGAAAAATGAAACGATACGAGAAAAACAAAACAACACGAGAAAAACGAAAACACAAGAAGAACTAAACAACAACACGAGAAAAACTATACAACAGCACGAGAAAAACTAAACAACAACACGAGAAAAACGAAACAACACGAGAAAAAATAAACACAAGAAAAGCAAAACAACAATGTGAGAAAACCTTAACAACACCATGAGAAAAACTAAACAACACAAGAAAAACTAAACAACAACACGAGAAAAATGAAACAACAACACAAAAAAATGAAACATCACCATGATAAAAACAAAACCACAACATGATAAAAATGAAACAACAACACAAGAAAAATTAAACAAAATAAGAAAACCTAAACAACACCATGAGAAAAACTAAACAACACGAGAAAAACTAAAAAACACGAGAAAAACTAAACAACACAAGAAAAACTAAACAACATGAGAAAAATTAAACAACACGAAAAAAAAAAACGAAACAACAACACAAGAAAAACGAAGCAACAACACGAGAAAAAATAAACAACACGAGAAAAACTAAACAACACCATGTGAAAAACTAAACAACACAAGAAAAATGAAACAACACGAGAAAAACTAAACATGAGAAAACCTAAACAACACGAGAAAAACTAAACAACACGAGAAGAAATAAACACAAGAAAAACTAAACAACACGAGAAGAAATAAACACAAGAAAAACTAAACACCACAATGAGAAAAACTAAACAATACGAGAAAAACTAAACAACACTAGAAAAACTCAATAACACTAGAAAAACTCAACAACACGAAAAAATAAACACAAGAAAAACTAAACAACACCATGAGAAAAACTAAACATGAGAAAACCTAAACAACACCAGAAAATCTAAACATGAGAAAACCTATACAACACGAGAAAAACTAAACACGAGAAAAACTAAACAACACGA
Source organism: Eptatretus burgeri (assembly GCF_056783735.1). Classification (NCBI taxonomy): domain Eukaryota; kingdom Metazoa; phylum Chordata; class Myxini; order Myxiniformes; family Myxinidae; genus Eptatretus; species Eptatretus burgeri. Next base: position 121,601,660 of record NC_140965.1, on the reverse strand, counting down.
GAAGAAATAAACACAAGAAAACCTAAACAACACGAGAAAAACTAAACATGAGAAAACCTAAACAACACGAGAAAAACTAAACATGAGAAAACCTAAACAACACGTGAAAAACTAAACACGAGAAAAACTAAACAACACGAGAAGAAATAAACACAAGAAAAACTAAACACCACCATGAGAAAAACTAAACAACACGAGAAAAATGAAACAACACGAGAAAAACTCAACAACACGAAAAAATAAACACAAGAAAAACTAAACAACACCATGAGAAAAACTAAGCAACACCATGTGAAAAACTAAACAACATGAGAAAAACTAAACAACACGAGAAAAACGAAACAACACCATGAGAAAAATTAAACAACACAAGAAAAACTAAACAACACGAGAAGAAATAAACAACACCATGAGAAAAACTAAAAAACACGAGAAAAATGAAACAACACGAGAAAAACTAAACAACACGAGAAAAACTAAACAACACGAAAAACTAAACAACACCATGAGAAAAACTAAACAACACCATGTGAAAAACTAAACAACACGAGAAAAACGAAACAACATGAGAAAAACTAAAGAACACCAGAAAAACTAAACAACACAAGAAAAACTAAACAACACCATGTGAAAAACTAAACAACATGAGAAGAAATAAACACAAGAAAAGCAAAACAACAACAAGAGAAAAACGAAGAAACACCACAAGGAAAATGAAACACCATAAGGAAACTAAACAACTACACGAGAAAAACAAACCATCAACATGAGAAAAACGACACAACACGAGAAAATCAAAACACCACAAGAAAAATGAAACATCACCATGAGAAAAAGAAAACCACAACACGAGAAAAATGAAACCACAACATGAGAAAAATGAAACAACATGAGAAAACCTAAACAACACCATGAGAAAAACTAAACAACAAAAGAAAAACTAAACCACAACACGAGAAAAAACGAAACCACAACACAAGAAAAATGAAACATCACCACGATAAAAAAAACAAAACAAGAACACAAGAAAAATTAAACAACATGAGAAAACCGAAACACCACCATGAGAAAAACTAAACAACACAAGAAAAGCAAAACAACAACGTGAGAAAACCTAAACAACACCATGAGAAAAATTAAACACCATGAGAAAAACTAAACACCATGAGAAAAACTAAACAACACGAGAAAAACTAAACAACAACATGAGAAAACTAAGCAACAACACGAGAAAAAATAAACAACACGAGAAAAAATAAACACAAGAAAAACTAAACAACACCATGTGAAAAACTAAACAAGGCAAGAAAAACTAAACAACACGAGAAGAAGTAAACACAAGAAAATCTAAACAACACCATGAGAAAACCGAAACAACATGAGATGAATTAAACAACATGAGAAAACCTAAACAACACCATGAGCAAAACTAAACAACAAAAGAAAAACTAAACAACACGAGAAAAATTAAACAACAACACGAGAAAAACAAACCATCAACATGAGAAAAACGACATAACACGAGAAAATCAAAACAACACCACGAGAAAAACAAAACCACAACACAAGAAAAATGAAACAACAACACGAGAAAATCAAAACAACAACACGAGAAAATCAAAACCACAACACGAGAAAAATGAAACAACAACACAAGAAAAATGAAACAACATGAGAAAACCCAAACAACACAAGACAAACTAAGCAACATGAAAAATTCAACAACAACATGAGAAAAACCAAAAAACACCATGAGAAAAACTAAACAACACAAGAAAAATGAAACGATACGAGAAAAACAAAACAACACAAGAAGAACTAAACAACACGAGAAAAACTAAACAACAACACGAGAAAAACTAAACAACACGAGAAAAACGAAAACACAAGAAGAACTAAACAACAACACGAGAAAAACTATACAACAGCACGAGAAAAACTAAACAACAACACGAGAAAAACGAAACAACACGAGAAAAAATAAACACAAGAAAAGCAAAACAACAATGTGAGAAAACCTTAACAACACCATGAGAAAAACTAAACAACACAAGAAAAACTAAACAACAACACGAGAAAAATGAAACAACACAAAAAAATGAAACATCACCATGATAAAAACAAAACCACAACATGATAAAAATGAAACAACAACACAAGAAAAATTAAACAAAATAAGAAAACCTAAACAACACCATGAGAAAAACTAAACAACACGAGAAAAACTAAACAACACGAGAAAAACTAAACAACACAAGAAAAAACTAAACAACATGAGAAAAATTAAACAACACGAAAAAAAAAACGAAAGAACAACACAAGAAAAACGAAGCAACAACACGAGAAAAAAATAAACAACATGAGAAAAAATAAACACAAGAAAAACTAAACAACACCATGTGAAAAACTAAACAACACAAGAAAAATGAAACAACATCAGAAAACCTAAACAACAACATGTGAAAAACTAAACAACACAAGAAAAACGAAACAACATGAGAAAAACTAAAGAACACCAGAAAAACTAAACAACACAAGAAAAACTAAACAACACCATGTGAAAAACTAAACAACATGAGAAGAAATAAACACAAGAAAAGCAAAACAACAACACGAGAAAAACGAAGAAACACCACAAGGAAAATGAAACACCATAAGGAAACTAAACAACTACACGAGAAAAACAAACCATCAACATGAGAAAAACGACACAACACGAGAAAATCAAAACACCACAAGAAAAATGAAACATCACCATGAGAAAAAGAAAACCACAACACGAGAAAAATGAAACCACAACACGAGAAAAATGAAACAACATGAGAAAACCTAAACAACACCATGAGAAAAACTAAACAACAAAAGAAAAACTAAACCACAACACGAGAAAAAACGAAACCACAACACAAGAAAAATGAAACATCACCACGATAAAAAAAACAAAACAAGAACACAAGAAAAATTAAACAACATGTGAAAACCGAAACACCACCATGAGAAAAACTAAATAACACAAGAAAAGCAAAACAACAACGTGAGAAAACCTAAACAACACCATGAGAAAAATCAAACACCATGAGAAAAACTAAACACCATGAGAAAAACTAAACAACACGAGAAAAACTAAACAACAACACGCGAAAACTAAGCAACAACACGAGAAAAAATAAACAACACGAGAAAAATAAACACAAGAAAAACTAAACAACACCATGTGAAAAACTAAACAAGGCAAGAAAAACTAAACAACACGAGAAGAAGTAAACACAAGAAAATCTAAACAACACCATGAGAAAACCGAAACAACATGAGATAAATTAAACAACATGAGAAAACCTAAACAACACCATGAGAAAAACTAAACAACAAAAGAAAAACTAAACAACACGAGAAAAATTAAACAACAACACGAGAAAAACAAACCATCAACATGAGAAAAACGACATAACACGAGAAAATCAAAACAACACCAACAGAAAAACAAAACGACAACCCAAGAAAAATGGAACAACAACACAAGAAAAATGAAACAACAACACGAGAAAAACTATACAACAGCACGAGAAAAACTAAACAACAACACGAGAAAAACGAAACAACACGAGAAAAAATAAACACAAGAAAAGCAAAACAACAATGTGAGAAAACCTTAACACCATGAGAAAAACTAAACAACACAAGAAAAACTAAACAACAACACGAGAAAAATGAAACAACAACACAAAAAAAATGAAACATCACCACGATAAAAACAAAACCACAACATGATAAAAATGAAACAACAACACAAGAAAAATTAAACAAAATAAGAAAACCTAAACAACACCATGAGAAAAACTAAACAACACGAGAAAAACTAAACAACACGAGAAAAACTAAACAACACAAGAAAAACTAAACAACATGAGAAAAATTAAACAACACGAAAAAAAAAACGAAACAACAACACAAGAAAAACGAAGCAACAACACGAGAAAAAATAAACAACACGAGAAAAAATAAACACAAGAAAAACTAAACAACACCATGTGAAAAACTAAACAACACAAGAAAAATGAAACAACATCAGAAAACCTAAACAACAACATGTGAAAAACTAAACAACACAAGAAAAATGAAACAACACGAGAAAAACTAAACATGAGAAAACCTAAACAACACGAGAAAAACTAAACATGAGAAAACCTAAACAACACGAGAAAAACTAAACAATACGAGAAAAACTAAACAACACTAGAAAAACTCAACAACACTAGAAAAACTCAACAACACGAAAAAATAAACACAAGAAAAACTAAACATGAGAAAACCTAAACAACACGAGAAAATCTAAACAACACAAGAAAAGCAAAACAACAACGTGAGAAAACCTGAACAACACGAGAAAAACTAAACAACACGAGAAAAACTAAACATGAGCAAACCTAAACAACACGAGAAAAACTAAACATGAGAAAACCTAAACAACACGTGAAAAACTAAACACGAGAAAAACTAAACAACACGAGAAGAAATAAACACAAGAAAAACTAAACACCACCATGAGAAAAACTAAACAACACGAGAAAAATGAAACAACACGAGAAAAACTCAACAACACGAAAAAATAAACACAACAAAAACTAAACAACACCATGAGAAAAACTAAGCAACACCATGTGAAAAACTAAACAACATGAGAAAAACTAAACAACACGAGAAAAACAAAACAACACCATGAGAAAAATTAAAACACACGAGAAAAATGAAACAACACGAGAAAAACTAAACAACACGAGAAAAACTAAACAACACGAAAAACTAAACAACACCATGAGAAAAACTAAACAACACCATGTGAAAAACTAAACAACACGAAAAAAACGAAATAACATGAGAAAAACTAAAGAACACCAGAAAAACTAAACAACACAAGAAAAACTAAACAACACCATGTGAAAAACTAAACAACATGAGAAGAAATAAACACAAGAAAAGCAAAACAACAACACGAGAAAAACGAAGAAACACCACAAGGAAAATGAAACACCATAAGGAAACTAAACAACTACACGAGAAAAACAAACCATCAACATGAGAAAAACGACACAACACGAGAAAATCAAAACACCACAAGAAAAATGAAACATCACCATGAGAAAAACAAAACCACAACACGAGAAAAATGAAACCACAACACGAGAAAAATGAAACAACATGAGAAAACCTAAACAACACCATGAGAAAAACTAAACAACAAAAGAAAAACTAAACCACAACACGAGAAAAAACGAAACCACAACACAAGAAAAATGAAACATCACCACGATAAAAAAAACAAAACAAGAACACAAGAAAAATTAAACATGAGAAAACCGAAACACCACCATGAGAAAAACTAAACAACACAAGAAAAGCAAAACAACAACGTGAGAAAACCTGAACAACACCATGAGAAAAACTAAACAACACGAGAAAAACTAAACAACAACACGAGAAAAATGAAACAACAACACAAAAAATGAAACATCACCACGATAACAACAAAACCACAACATGATAAAAATGAAACAACAACACAAGAAAAATTAAACAAAATAAGAAAACCTAAACAACACCATGAGAAAAACTAAACAACACGAGAAAAACTAAACAACACAAGAAAAACTAAACAACATGAGAAAAATTAAACAACATGAGAAAAATTAAACAACACGAAAAAAAACGAAACAACAACACAAGAAAAACGAAGCAACAACACGAGAAAAAATAAACAACACGAGAAAAAATAAACACAAGAAAAACTAAACAACACCATATGAAAAACTAAACAACACAAGAAAAATGAAACAACATCAGAAAACCTAAACAACAACATGTGAAAAACTAAACAACACAAGAAAAATGAAACAACACGAGAAAAACTAAACATGAGAAAACCTAAACAACACGAGAAAAACTAAACAACACGAGAAGAAATAAACAAGAAAAACTAAACACCACCATGAGAAAAACTAAACAATACGAGAAAAACTAAACAACACGAGAAAAACTCAACAACACTAGAAAAACTCAACAACACGTAAAATTAAACACAAGAAAAACTAAACAACATCATGAGAAAAACTAAACATGAGAAAACCTAAACAACACGAGAAAATCTAAACATGAGAAAACCTATACAACACGAGAAAAACTAAACACGAGAAAAACTAAACAACACGAGAAGAAATAAACACAAGAAAACCTAAACAACACGAGAAAAACTAAACATGAGAAAACCTAAACAACACGAGAAAAACTAAACATGAGAAAACCTAAACAACACGAGAAAAACTAAACACGAGAAAAACTAAACAACACGAGAAGAAATAAACACAAGAAAAACTAAACACCACCATGAGAAAAACTAAACAACACGAGAAAAATGAAACAACACGAGAAAAACTCAACAACACGAAAAAATAAACACAAGAAAAACTAAACAACACCATGAGAAAAACTAAGCAACACCATGTGAAAAACTAAACAACATGAGAAAAACTAAACAACACGAGAAAAACAAAACAACACCATGAGAAAAATTAAAAAACACGAGAAAAATGAAACAACACGAGAAAAACTAAACAACACGAGAAAAACTAAACAACACGAAAAACTAAACAACACCATGAGAAAAACTGAACAACACCATGTGAAAAACTAAACAACACGAAAAAAACGAAATAACATGAGAAAAACTAAAGAACACCAGAAAAACTAAACAACACAAGAAAAACTAAACAACATGAGAAGAAATAAACACAAGAAAAGCAAAACAACAACACGAGAAAAACGAAGAAACACCACAAGGAAAATGAAACACCATAAGGAAACTAAACAACTACACGAGAAAAACAAACCATCAACATGAGAAAAACGACACAACACGAGAAAATCAAAACACCACAAGAAAAATGAAACATCACCATGAGAAAAACAAAACCACAACACGAGAAAAATGAAACCACAACACGAGAAAAATGAAACAACATGAGAAAACCTAAACAACACCATGAGAAAAACTAAACAACAAAAGAAAAACTAAACCACAACACGAGAAAAAACGAAACCACAACACAAGAAAAATGAAACATCACCACGATAAAAAAAACAAAACAAGAACACAAGAAAAATTAAACATGAGAAAACCGAAACACCACCATGAGAAAAACTAAACAACACAAGAAAAGCAAAACAACAACGTGAGAAAACCTGAACAACACCATGAGAAAAACTAAACAACACAAGAAAAACTAAACAACAACACGAGAAAAATGAAACAACAACACAAAAAAATGAAACATCACCACGATAACAACAAAACCACAACATGATAAAAATGAAACAACAACACAAGAAAAATTAAACAAAATAAGAAAACCTAAACAACACCATGAGAAAAACTAAACAACACGAGAAAAACTAAACAACACAAGAAAAACTAAACAACATGAGAAAAATTAAACAACATGAGAAAAATTAAACAACACGAAAAAAAAACGAAACAACAACACAAGAAAAACGAAGCAACAACACGAGAAAAAATAAACAACACGAGAAAAAATAAACACAAGAAAAACTAAACAACACCATATGAAAAACTAAACAACACAAGAAAAATGAAACAACATCAGAAAACCTAAACAACAACATGTGAAAAACTAAACAACACAAGAAAAATGAAACAACACGAGAAAAACTAAACATGAGAAAACCTAAACAACACGAGAAAAACTAAACAACACGAGAAGAAATAAACAAGAAAAATTAAACACCACCATGAGAAAAACTAAACAATACGAGAAAAACTAAACAACACGAGAAAAACTCAACAACACTAGAAAAACTCAACAACACGAAAAATTAAACACAAGAAAAACTAAACAACACCATGAGAAAAACTAAACATGAGAAAACCTAAACAACAAGAGAAAATCTAAACATGAGAAAACCTAAACAACACGAGAAAAACTAAACACGAGAAAAACTAAACAACACGAGAAGAAATAAACACAAGAAAACCTAAACAACACGAGAAAAACTAAACATGAGAAAACCTAAACAACACGAGAAAAACTAAACATGAGAAAACCTAAACAACACGAGAAAAACTAAACATGAGAAAACCTAAACAACACGTGAAAAACTAAACACGAGAAAAACTAAACAACACGAGAAAAATGAAACAACACGAGAAAAACTCAACAACACGAAAAAATAAACACAAGAAAAACTAAACAACACCATGAGAAAAACTAAGCAACACCATGTGAAAAACTAAACAACATGAGAAAAACTAAACAACACGAGAAAAACGAAACAACACCATGAGAAAAATTAAACAACAAAAAAAAAAATAAAAAACACGAAAAAAAAAAAACAACACCATGAGAAAAACTAAAAAACACGAGAAAAATGAAACAACACGAGAAAAACTAAACAACACGAAAAACTAAACAACACCATGTGAAAAACTAAACAACACGAGAAAAACGAAACAACATGAGAAAAACTAAACAACATGAGAAAACCTAAACAACACCATGAGAAAAACTAAAGAACAACAGAAAAACTAAACAACACAAGAAAAACTAAACAACACCATGTGAAAAACTAAACAACATGAGAAGAAATAAACACAAGAAAAGCAAAACAACAACACGAGAAAAACGAAGAAACACCACAAGGAAAATGAAACACCATAAGGAAACTAAACAACTACACGAGAAAAACAAACCATCACCATGAGAAAAACGACACAACACGAGAAAATCAAAACACCACAAGAAAAATGAAACATCACCATGAGAAAAACAAAACCACAACACGAGAAAAATGAAACAACATGAGAAAACCTAAACAACACCATGAGAAAAACTAAACAACAAAACAAAAACTAAACACGAGAAAAATTCAACACCAACACGAGACAAATCGAAACCACAACACAAGAAAAATGAAACATCACCACGATAAAAAAAACAAAACAAGAACACAAGAAAAATTAAACAACATGAGAAAACCGAAACACCACCATGAGAAAAACTAAACAACACAAGAAAAACGAAACAACATGAGAAAAACTAAACAACACGAGAAAAACTAAACAACACGAGAAAAAATAAACAACACGAGAAAAAATAAACAACAACACGAGAAAAAATAAACAACAACACGATAAAAAATTAAGCAACATGAGAAACTAAACATGAGAAAAAAGAAACAACAAGAGAAAAACGAAACAAGAGAAAAACGAAACAACAACAAGAGAAAAACGAAACAACACGAGAAAAATTAAACACCAACATGAGAAAAACTATGCATTTCGAGGATGATGCAATACCAGGAAATTTGGCAATTTTTAAAAAAATAAAATGCTAATTCTGCAAGGCAACACTGATATTAAGAACTAGCCATTAACAATTAAGTTTGTGATGTTTACGTATTGTAGTCTTTCAAGTTTTGCAAAAAAATTAACTTGGCATCCCCCATAATAATTGGTGTAATGGATCAGGAATCCTCTCACCTATTTATCTGCCATCTCATTTTTCATCCCTCCTTTCACAACCTCACACACAATTATCACACGTTTACACTTCATGTCTCAATTTCTTGAACATTTCTTTCACTGCACCCCTCCCTGGAAACATATTTATTCATGTCCCTCCTCCCGCATGGATAAAGTTCAACAACAGCAGCCACTTTTAGCTCCAGGGAGTTAGGAATAGCACAAATTGCAATGTCATTGAACCAGTGGATGAAGGGTCTCGGCCTCGAATCAGAAGTCAGGGCGGTATCCCTTGACACTGCAAGTGTGTAACCCAGTTAACTTTGTTCTCAAAGTTTTCATCCTCCGGCATTCATGGTCAATCCTTGTGACCAATGACCAAAGAATAATAATTAAAGTTCGTTCAACTCACCTGCATTTACATCCCTTTCAACTGTGATTGCTTGCTCACTTACACTACACATGGGATTTCGTTAATCAAATTTGAAAACTCAATTGTCCCCCACACCTCCAACAAGGTCGCAGCCTGGGAATATTAAAACGAACTCCTTCCGACAGACCGATGATCCGTGCATGGCCGATCATCTGTCTATGTACTTTTGTCTACGTGATATTTCAAAAACCCTTCAAGATTTAGTTTTCATATAACACAGATCCATTCCTCATACCAACCAAAAGGTGGGGGACCTTGAGTATCAGCTCCTTATTTTTTTTTTTTTGTATAATTCACTTATCCTGTTCCATTCATACACATCTGGCAGAGTCAAAATGCAATTTTACTTTTTATCAGCTGTCTCTTGCTATGCTATTTGCAAGAAAACCAACATTGACAAATGTTTGTGGTGGTACCAGAGCAGTCACGTGACTGTCATTTTGGAATAGGAGTAATGAGGTTGGGGATATGGACAAGCTTTCTAAGTTTTCCTTTCACGAAAGTATGCCGTGTGTACTACATAAAACACGTTCTATGCAAAACAGTATGTTTCTATTATGGATGAAATCAACAATCCGTTGCTTGAGGTATGCTAATCAACTCGGAAAGCAAGCTGATGTTTAAGGTGTTAGAGCACGTCTAACATTTAAACATTTAGTTTAAGGTGTTAGAGCACGTCCAGAGCAAAAGAGGAACTAATCGTGAAGATACTGTTACTTTTGTAGTTTTCCTGCCTGCCTGCCTTCTCGTGTTCCTGCCTTTGCCCTGAACCTGCTACGTCATCCCTGGTTTCTGCTAGTGTGCCTTTGTCGCCCTGCTCGGGTGTTTCGTCGCCTGTTAAACTCTCCAGCCCATGGAAATATAAATAAATCGATAAATAAATTGAGAAATAAATCCATTGGTTTAAAAAGAATCCAGAGTCTTACGTGCTTCTTGGGATTCCTGCGCGCACAAAGCCACCATTGTTCGAACGCAACCCAAGGGAGTAGAAGCCAGTTTGGTCCAGCCATCCAGCGTCGGTCTTAAGCATAGACACAATACATTCTTTTTTGCCCAAATTGTTTTACCTGTAAAGAACAAGCGTGGACTTGCATGTGGAATCTCCTTGGAGGTGACCACTTCCATTTTCACATGTAGATGAATAGGAATTCAAATTTCCTGCCAGAATATGCACTCGTCTTCCATCCTTCAGCTCCAAAGCCTAAATCAAAGCAGTCCAAACACCAAGCACATGTTGTGCCTTCGACCAGCACATGTCAAATGCTTATTGACAAATACACAATCTTGAGAGTCTCTGCACGTGTTTCCCATGTGGAGCCTTAAATTCAGTCGGTCTTTGTGAATTTCATGAGATTTTTGAGATGCATGCATGCTTTTTGCTCTATTCATGGTGTGGCGATTCTCCTCCACCTTGCCAAAAGTAATCTCAAAGAGTAAGCTGTATTATAAATAAATAAAAAACACAATAATAATCCACATTTTAACAAAAAAAATTATTCTGGAATACAGTGACAGACGAGAGGTAATTTGATGACAATACATTACAAGTAATAACAGTATCTGAAAGAGCAGCACCGTGTTATATTACTGTGTCAAGGACGTAGGTACTCGATTATACTGACGTGCAGCTTTGTTGGAAAATTGAAATGTCTATAACAGTATCTAAAACTTGAAGAAAACAAAAGGTATGTCAGTGAAGCTCAGCAAAATAAAATAATTTGTCATAAACTAACCTTGGCGAAAACCTGGCATTATAAAAGGAGTGTCATTATTCAATACAAGGAGGGTGACATGTGTATGGTCCCCATATCTATTTGTAATTATATTCTAAATAAGTTCAGTTTGTCTGTTGTCTTACGTGACCATTGTTGTACCGGGTAATTAATTGGATGTTTAAAATTGGAAAACCAAATTCAATGATTCCGGGAAACAAATGTACAACTTGTTGAATCACATAAATGCCAGTTATTGCCCCCCTCTCTGTGGGAACCCTCCCCACCCCTTCTTCCTCCATCCCTTCGCTCACCTGCTGGAGATGCTTGGAAACTCTGGCATGAACACGAGTCACAAAGTGGTACCAAAGAGAAGAGTGCAGTTGAGTTGGATACTGGTGAGTGCATAGAGAGAAGAGTGGAGAGAGTGGAGAGAGTGGAGAGAGTGGAGAGAGTGGAGAGAGTGGAGAGAGTGGAGAGAGTGGAGAGAGTGGAGAGAGTGGAGAGAGTGGAGAGAGTGGAGAGAGTGGAGACAGTGGAGAGAGTGGAGACAGTGGAGAGAGAGGGGAGGGAGGGGGTAGAGGGAGGGGAGAGGGAGGGGAGAGAGGGGAGAGAGGAAGGAGAGAGGGAGGGAGAGGGAGGGGAGAGGGGAGAGAGGGGAGAGAGGGGAGAGAGGGGAGAGAGGGGAGAGAGGGGAGAGAGGAGAGAGAGATAGGGGAGAGAGGGGAGAGAGGGGAGAGAGGGAGGGAGGGGAGGGAGGGGAGGGAGGGGAAAGAGGGGAGAGAGGGGAAAGAGGGGAGAGGAGAGAGGAGTAAGAGAGATAAGAGCACAGATGTTGTTTTCTAATGAGCCACTTCCAACAAATCTCTTCTGCCTTTTCATGTCTCTTGCTTCCTTTCAGTGTAAAGAAAGATAAGTTCACTGTTTCATCAAAAAATATTATTTAAAATGCACTTGGTTTGTGTTGATTTTCTGCTGCGTCTTATTTGTGGCCTCCTGTTATTATTATAAATGCGAGGATCATCAAATTAGTTATTTATTCTGTAGATCTGTGTCGCCTCAATTCTGGGGACTGGGGCTGTTTGGGAGTAAAATCTAAAAATTAAGGATGCACATTTCAAGGAGCCCACTGTGGGTTAATGAACAAATGGTTGTCAATCTGAGCTTGTCAAGCTCCTGAATGTCTGGCTTGTCAATTCAGGACATATATATATATATATATATATATATATATATATATATATATATATATATATATATATATATATATATATATATATATACATACATACAAACACACACATTATGTAGTCTTTGTCCCCCAAACATTAACATCTGTAACTTTTCTCCATCATATTCTGTTTTGTTGAACAGACCCAAATGACTGCACAAAATAAGTTATTAAGCTCCAATAAAAAAAGCATGTAACAATCGTAGGATTAGTAGTAGGATTAGTATTAGTCGTAGAAACAGATAAAAGACGAGTGTTCATACTTCAGCCTGCTAACACAAGCTTGGCACATGCACACCACTGGTGTTCCCACAATCTACTGTGACAAAATATCTGTCACAAACATATTGTTTCGTCAACATGCAGCAACGGTGTGAATAGACATAGGGAACAACATATTGATGCAGCAAGGACACCCTTTCCTCCCCCACCCCCCACCACCACATGCACGCACTTTTTTGACAAGAGGGGATAACATATCGATTGATCTCGAGTCCATATATATATAGAGAGTTGCGACAACTTGCAATTAGAAGCCATTTTGTTTCCATTGAGCACGGCATACAAAACACATTTCCATTGTTTGTTAAGTATAATGTGTCCATTTTCTAATCAAACTGTCTTTCTCTGTGCCCAAAAAGGAGATTATATTACTTAATGATTTGTTTTCGTTCTTCTGAGTGTGAATAAGCACTGGTGTTCAGATGGGATCAATTTAACCTGAAAACATAATACAGAAACCAAAGGAAAATAAATTGTATTGTGCTGGTTAAGGTTCACACTGATGAGTGTCAGATTCCAGGTGTAAAGAACGAGTAAGTAGAAAAAACACACAGGTGACAGAAGAAAAAACACAGGTGACACAGTGACAGAATGCAGGAATTTGTAAGAATTGGAAGAAGGAAAGTAAAAGAGAGAGATGGAGGGGAAGTGGGAAGTGAAATTTGGAAGTTCACCTTTCAGCATGACAATGACCTGAAGCACACAGACAAAGCTACAGTGGAGTGACCTTAGGAACAAAAAGATAAATGTCCTTGAGTGGCCCAGTCAGAGCCCCGACCTAAATCCAATCAAAAATCTGTGGCTTGACTTGAAGATTGCTGTCCATCAATGCTCCCCACACGACGTCACAGAGCTTGAACAGTATCATGGGGAAGAATGGGGAAATATTGCCCAATCAAGGTGTGCAAATTTGGTGGACACCTATCCCAACAGAATCACAGCAGTAATTGCTGTCAAAGGTGCTTCCACCAAGTATTAACTCAGGGGGGTTGAACATTTATCCAACAAATATATTCAAGTTTTTTTAATTTTAAATTAATTTTCTGAAATTTGTAGAATTTGTTTTTCACTTGGGAGTTGTGGGTTACGATGTGTAAATAAAGGTGTAAAAAGTCTGATTTAATGCAATTTAATAACAGGATATAAGGTAAGAAAGGATGAAAATTACGAAAGGGGTGTAGACTTTTTATCGGCGCTGTAATTCCTCGTGAAGGAGAACAGCTGCAGATATCTGCAGCCGATTCAGTCATGTGTACGAAGATGCCTGCATGGGCGCTAGCAGTCAGAGGTGGGTGAAACACTTCAAAAATGGAAACACGGGGACATTGCCAATCAGCCATGCTGTGGTCAGCTGAGAAGCACTATGACTGAATGCAATGAGCGAAAAGGAATGCAATTAGTGAGGATCGATGGGTGACAGCTCAGGGGATTGCAGTACAGCTTGGCATAGGACACTATTCTATGCAGAAGATGATAGCAATTTGGGATATCGGAAAGTTTGTTCCCATTAGGTTCCTCCATCCATCCATCCATCGGGACCATACTCCATGCAGAGCGTTGGTGCTGCCTAAGCAGTCTCTTTGGCTATTGGACACAATTCTGGACGGGTCGCCACTCCGACACAGTATACCAGCATGCTGGCACTCATTTTGCCGACCTCGGAAGGATGACAGGCAGAGTCAACCCCACCTGGTATGAATTCAACAGTGGAGTGGGGTTTGAACTCAGGATCAGAGGATTCCAAGCCACCACCCTAACCATTGAGCCAACACCAGGTATATTAGGTTCCTCATTTGCTTAAAAAGAAACACAAAAACCACGCGCATGTATATGTCATCACAGTTGCTTCAATGGTGTGCTGCCTAGGGTGATGACTTCCTGCTCCATAGCTTGACTGGTAACTGGTCAAGATGGTTCCACTATTTTTGACCCAGAAACCAAGCAGCAAAGCATGGAATGGCATCACTTTACATCTCCAAAAAAGAAGAAGGCCAAAAGAGTACAATCCACCGGCAAAGTTATGGGAACCGTAATCTGGGATGCTGAGGAATACATCCTCGTTTTGCCCAAAGGTGAAACTTAAACGTGCACTTTAGAAAAAGTTCCTTATGAAAAAAGAGCTGTCATCTTTAAACATGACAATGATAGACCTTACAATGTGCTTCTGACATTGGAGGAAATCTCAAAGAATGGCTGGGAAGTGCTCTCCCCACCCCTCTCACCCCCCTTCCATCTTACAGTCTGCACTTGGCCCCCTGTTTGGGCCCTTGAGCCAGAATTATGAAAACAAGGCAGTCCAGATAGTCCTGCGTAGCTGGTGACTAAGGATTGGAACGAACTTCTACTGCAGCAGGGTTTTTAAGCTTATGCAGCGCTGTCAGAAGTGTGTGGATCATTCTGCAAATTTTGCAGAAAAATAATGTGGTATGTGCAGTTTCGATTGACAACATCAGTTTTCTTTCACATACCTTTGTTGTATTGTACAATAAACATGATCATGACTCTCGGTATGGCCCTTGTATATTCCTCCCTAACGACAAGTATATAATATAATCATGGAGGAAGATGCCCTCTTGTTCTAACGGAGCAAATTATGAGTTGGAAACATTCTTACTCTCTATTCTACTTTGCTGTTGGTGTTGGTGTTTCCCCATTTCCATTTTGTTCCCTTCCATTCTGATCTTGCTCTTGTATGAGCCTCGATCACGTATTAAAAAAAAATGGCATCCCATCGAAATGATGATGACAAATGTTTTTTGAATCACTCATGAAAAGCAATGACAGTTCTTATCAGGCAGACTAATGCATCATTTGCACGAAGAATGTCAGATTTAAGTGCAGAAATTGAAGCCGTTTTGAAATTTGCTAAAACATGTAGAATGTGCCACCAATAAAACAACAACATTGATGAATTTCAGATTCATCTGAGCAACAATATAAAGCATTTTGGACAATGTCATCAATGCTCACTCACGAGCTGTCACTCATTTTCCAAAAGCAATCAATCAATAGCCATAAACCCTGAGTGTCTTGTAAAGTTTTGGAATAAATTTCCTCAAAAAAGGACAAAAACTGCATCCATCATTCCAATAAAGCTCAAGCAATACTGATATTTTTGAAATAATTCAATCAGTTTCGTGCTTTTGTTATAATGACTTGACTTATGGCAAACATTGTGCTGTCAGAACAAAGATTATTTGAAAAACATGGGGCACTCCTGATACGACCTCCACATTATACAAAATAGATTGAAGAAACAGTCGACATGGTGATATCCCATCACAGAATGGATCTTGTTCAACAAATTGCGTCGAAAAAGAAAATCAGACATTGGTTAGCATGAAGGCAATCAGTCTTTGGCATTTGCAATTGCTCTTGTGGTTCACTCTCCAAAAGGTGACCTGAGTGAAAGAACAATAACATGGCTTTCAAGTCAGAATGAGGACAGGTGCATCAGCATGCAGAGATCACCATAGAGGCATGGCATGATATTAAGTGGCCTTACTCTGACTCTCACATTTACAGAAATCTGTTATCACAGTTAAGTTTCTCGAGCGCACCGAGCACATTAACCAGCAGCTTTAAACAAAACATGATGAACTGGAAGGGCACTCAGAAGAGCACATACCTCCGCCATGTAATGCCTGATCCACAAGAACATATCAGACCCAATACATTTTTGATATATCACACTATATGTCATTGTTGGCCCTATCTCTAAATGGGAAAGAATCACTTAAAAAATTCTCGTAATTGGATCCAGATCCAGATCTTCACAAAAGTCTAATCAGTTCGACCTTGTCACACACCCAACCTGTCCACAAAATTTCATCCAAATACGTCCACAACTTTTTGACATATCCTGCACACAAACAACCAAGAAAAAGACCGTGCAGGGCAAGATACTTGCAAAATCCACCCCCCTCTACAAAGGTTGCCATGGATACATCAAATTGTCCACTTCATCAAGATTAAAATTGACAATCTTAAACATAGCTCAGGTCAATCGGATGAAAATTAACTATTTTTCAGATTGAAATTGATGATTTTCAAAGTATACTCTTGAGTTGACCTTTGACCTCAAAAATAGTTGCTTTCCCAATTCAGTGATAGACTATGCAAGTCCTTTTCAACTTTCAAGTTAATAGGATGTAAATCGACGATTTTTCAGTTTAAAATTGATGATTTTAGATATTTGACATTGAGTTGACCTTTGACCTTTTTATCGCAAAAATAGTTGGTTTCCCAAATTCAGTGACACAAGATGCAATCATGTTCAAATTTCAAGTCAATCGGATGAAAAATGACGATTTCAGAAATTCGACCTAAAGATGACCTTTGACCTCAAAATCAAGAGGCTTCTCAGTTGAGACTACCTCTACAACTTGGCAAAGTTTCATGATGATCATTGTGATCTATAGGTGACAAACAGACAAACAAACCGAACAACAAACAAACAGACAAGCCGGTAGGCGACGAGGGATTCGCAAGGATTGAAGCGCTGGATACGATGCTTTTCATTCTGACCGATCCACCGACAAAGATTAATTGCCAAGACGTATTGGTTCACATACAATTGTTCCTCTGCCTGGCAAGATTTTTCCTATTGCGTATTTTGCCAACTAGCACTCCTCATAAAAAAAAAATGACGGTAAATAGACACCCTATTTTTGAAGGACTACCATTTGAAAAATAATCGGTTTGCTGGTTTGTGCTGTGGAGCCTCGCGTTGCAGACACACACACACACACACACACACACACACACACACACACACACACACACACACACACACACACACACACACACACACACACACGGAAAACCCGATAAACTTCTCTCAGTGCTCTTGTTTGACCACACCTCCTGAGCCACACAATATTTTTCATAAGCCACGCCCACTTTCCTCCACCACACCCACTTTTCATCAACCACGTCCACTTTCCCTAAGCTCCGCCCACTTTCCTAAGCCCCTCATAGAAAATGACGGTAACTAGACACCCGATTTTTGAAGGACTACCATTTGAAAAATAAAACCTCAATCAAAAATCGGCTCAATTAAAATTTTCTAAATATCTCGAAGTGTTTAATTCCGAAGTCTCTTTCTCTACATTCAAAACTGAAGGACAAGTCTTGAAAATACTGTACGCGGTTTTTCGGCCGCTGCACAGCAACAGGTGGTTGCTCGGCAACGAAATTCAAACGCGCACATTACCAATACATATTGCACATGTTGGCAAAGTTTCATCGAAATCGGTTCGCTGGTTTGTGCTGTGGAGCCTCGCATTGCAGACACACACACACACACACACGGAAAACCCGACAATAAGGGATATCTAACATATATAGCGAATCCAAGAGAATAACAAAATCGACTGACCAATATACTTGAAAAATCTTCGATTTTGTGAATAACAAAGAAACAGACAGAAAGGGGTGAAAACATAACCTCCTTCCACCTTCGGTGGCAGAGGTAAATATGAAAAGTTACATTCCTGGCTTTAAAAAACAAAAACATTAATTTGCCTATGATATTGCTGCGTGGTATTCGCACTGGATGAGCATTCACAGAGGATGGAGGTTAAAAGTCAAATAAAGGCAGTGGTTAAAAAGCAATATTCTGATTCTGAGTTTCTAGAAAACCGAGATTTGGGAATTCTTGGAGGAGAATCTCTACACAAGATAATTATTGCAAGATAGATTGTATTTTCAATTTTGAATGGATGACCTTTGATGATTATTATCCACATTCTATTTTCTAATATTTGGCTCACAAATGACCTCAGAAGGCGATGATCTGCCCTTCCTGGTCTGTACTAAATTTGGGGACAATCCACACTTTGTTAACACCCTTAAGGAAACTCGAGATGGCTAATAAAATCGACCTAATTAGAAATCCACACCATAAAATTCTCCCAAATTAAACGAATATAGGGAATCATTTGCTTCAATTAGAGTCTGGAACCATTTACTACCTGCAATTGCTACAGGTACCACTTTTTTTTTGAACATTTGAAAATAACACTGTTCTTTGTTGTTTGAAGCTTTTGTGTCAAATTGATACTTTTACTTGTCTATTCAGAGCTATGGGTTATGATGTTTATCATTCGTTATAAAACAAAATAAGTTACATATTTTTGACTTATTGTGACTTTATGATGTTTTGATCACGTGCTTCAAGATTCAATGTAATGTTTTGTTCAGAAATTGTGTATTGCTGAAATAACCACAACAATGCACAAATTATTGTACATATGATAAAATGTTATGGTAATTTTTGCTTCACTCGCGATGGTATATTCAAAAGTTTGTTTCCCATGAAATATATATATATATATATATATATATATATATATATATATATATATATATATATATATATATATATATATATATATATATATATATATATATATATATATTTTAACCAAAGGGTCCATTGGGCAAACATCATAAACATTACAAAATGAAGAGCTTTCCACTTCTAAAATTACATATTTAAAAGTGGGTGAATCAAAGTTTCTTTCTATTTATTACAAGCAATTACCACCGACGCTTCGTTGGCGGGAATACCAAGTGGAGAGAGAAAATGAGGGGGGGGGAGAGAGCGAGAGAAAGAAAAAGAGAGAGAGCGAGAGAAAGAAAAAGAGAGAGAGAGAGCGAGAGAAAGAAAAAGAGAGAGAGAGAGAGAGAAAGAAAAAGAGAGAGAGAGAGAGAGAGAAAGAAAAAGAGAGAGAGAGAGAGAGAAAGAAAAAGAGAGAGAGAGAGAGAGAAAGAAAAAGAGAGAGAGAGAGAGAGAAAGAAAAAGAGAGAGAGAGAGAGAGAAAGAAAAAGAGAGAGAGAGAAAGAAAAAGAGAGAGAGAGAGAGAGAGAAAGAGAAAGAGAAAGAGAAAGAGAAAGAGAAAGAGAAAGAGAAAGAGAAAGAGAAAGAGAAAGAGAGAAAAAGAGAGAAAAAGAGAGAAAAAGAGAGAAAAGAGAGAGAAAAAGAGAGAAAGAGAGAAAAAGAGAGAAAAAGAGAGAAAAAGAGAGAAAAAGAGAGAAAGAGAAAGAGAAAGAGAAAGAGAAAGAGAAAGAGAAAGAGAAAGAGAAAGAGAGAGAGAGAAAGAGAGAGAGAGAGAGATATGTGGGAAACAGAGAGGGGAGGGTGAGGAAGTGGAGGAGGGAGAGAGAGAAAGGAGGGAGAGGGAGCGAGGAGGGAGGGAGAGTGGGCAGGGGTGGGGGAAGGGTAGACAGTGTGAGATAAGAGGAAGGGAAAGCAGACCAACTCTCCCCCTCTCTGTCGAGTGCAGCTTGTGGCTGCTGGTTGCATCATTGGTTGGGACATGGCGATGCCGCTGATGCAGTGTCCCCCTTACCAGTACACTGGTGCTCATTTTGCCAACCTCGGAAAGATGATAGGCTGAGTCAACCTCCTGGTGTATTTCATTCAGCGGCCAACGGGGCTTGAACTCAGGACCCTAGGATCCCAAACCGCCACCCTAACCACTAAGCCAACACCAGGCTTAGCAGACTAACAGTGGAGCATTAATTACGATTCATACCGTCTCAACAAAACGATTCTGCATAGAATAACAGTAAAGATGGAAACAAAATAATGTGAAAAAACCTCCATGAAACCCAGCAGCCTGAAACTTTGCATGCATCTTCACAAAACTCCAAGGAAGTGCATGACTGAAAATTGTGTTTGGGTTAATTAAAACACCCTTTTGAAGATAATTATCGGCCTTATTTAACGAGATAATTTATCAGGCACATCCTCGGTCACTGCTCTCTCTCTGGGGCTTTAGACGTATCCAAGGAAACCTCGCTGGGGTCTGAAGCCGCCATGTTTTTTTTGGCCTGCTCAACCTTGCCTTGACTTTGAACACACCGCAACAATTTCTCAATGATAAAGTTTTTTTTTTTTTTCACTTTCCTCACTCATATTATCGAATGCGCGTTCATAATAGCTACGAATCGCTGGGTACATTGCAATGCTTATAAACACTCAGAGACGTCAGTGTTCGTGGCTTTGTTTCATTTCCGCACATTCAATCACCATGAGTATCTCTTAAGTGAAGGAGATTGACGAAATTGAAGCTCCATAATCAAACTTATAAGCAGTTCCGACTCCAAGAAAAGTGGTCATTTGTCCAATTTGGACATATTTAACATTTTGAGCATCGCCGGGACGTGTAAGTTTAATGTTTTACTAATCGCATGCCAAAATGCCAAACGAGCCGTTTATCAACTGTTTTGTTGAAATGCTGCTTGAGTGCTTACGGCACTTGGTGAGCGTTCTCCAAACTGCTTGGTTGCTCGTTTCGGTAAAAGTACCCATGCTCTCAATGAAACATCGATGAGACGTATTTTTCGGCCTGTGTTGGGTCCTGCACTGCTGTGCGGTGGGTGCCTTGGGAGGAGTCTCATCCACTGAAAATGTGCAATTATTTATTTACAGGATATCGCTTTGTTTTAACTTTTGTGCAATCTCCGAATGAAATCCATCCCTCACATCGACGATACACATATAGAAACAATAAGGTCCATCTGACCGGGTGTTTGCCATGATCTAGCTGTGAAGGCTGAGAGCATCGATTGACATTTTGTGTTCTGTGCCTTGATATATTTTTTCAGAAAATTTTGCTAATTTCCCACTTGAATTCCTCTTTCAAAGAACTCTGTTGAAAGGTAATCTTTGTGTTTGTTGTTTTCATGTACTTTATGCGTGTGTACAATTTTGCGTTTGTGTATGTACATAAACTATCAACATAACAGAACTTTGTGTGTGTGTGTGTGTGTGTGTGTGTGTGTGTGTGTGTGTGTGTGTGTATGGTTGTTATCTCCATATATGGAGATAACACAAGAGAATTATTCCAGAAAGTGGAATGGAGCCCTCCCAGGTGTGTGTGTGTGTGTGTGTGTGTGTGTGTGTGTGTGTGTGTGTGTGTGTGTGTGTTGTGTGTGTGTGTGTGCGTGTGTGTCGGTGTTGTTTATTGGTGCCTCCATATGTGAGTTCCAGAATGTGTGAGCAGGCTCAAAGTATCCACCTTCATTTTGGTAAGGGGGTCACAATCCACGGACCAAGCTGTGAAGTTTTCTGTTCTCAAAGTTTTGTACCGAGGGCTCTCTTCAGGATCATTACTGAGCCCCAGAGAGCTTCCAACTGTAGTTCGTCTGTAGTGATATTCCCAGTGATGGTTTTTAGCTCGTTAATATACCTGTGAGGTTCTTCGTCATCACTGGTACAACTTTGGAATTCTTCAGATTCCAGAATCTTTTCACTTCCTTCTTGAGGTCTTGGTATTTGCTCATTTTCTTGATGTCTGCATTGCTTCGTCCAAATCACTGGTATTAACACCTCAATTCTTCAATGAGGTGTTAATGCCAGTGATTTGGTAATGCCGCCTTCTCCTTTTTTGAACCCAATTATGATATCTGGTTGCAATGCTTTGCTTTCGATGTTGACGCTCTTTGGGATCATGAGGTCGTACGTTAGCGGTACTTGCATGTTTTTAGTGATTGCTTTTGGTTCATTTTCCCACAAATTTTCTGGAAATGGGATTTCAAAGTTTTTGCAGATGTGCCAGCGGATTACTTTACAAACTCTGTTGTGTCGTTGTGTGTACAGCTGTTCTGACATTTTAATTTTTTTTGTGTTCAGTCATTAAGCATCACATATTTTCTTTGCTAACCCCACCTCCACCCCTTACATTTCATTTTTTTTTTCTCCCCCCCCCCCGCCCTCCCACCCCTCTCTCTCTACCCCCTCCTTGCTAACCCCTCCTAATATAATGCAGCAATCTCCTCCCACATATCTCTCTCTCTCTGTGTCTCTCTCTCTCTGTGTCTCTCTCTCTCTGTGTCTCTCTCTCTCTGTGTCTCTCTCTCTCTGTGTCTCTCTCTCTCTGTGTTTCTCTCTCTCTGTGTCTCTCTCTCTGTGTGTCTCTCTCTCTGTGTGTCTGTCTCTCTCTGTGTGTCTCTGTCTCTGTGTTTCTCTCTCTCTCTCTCTCTCTCTCTCTCTCTCTCTCTCTCTCTCTCTCTCTCTCTCTCTCTCTCTCTCTCTCACATACCCCCTCCTTGCACCCCTCCCACCCGCAGTGTAAAGCAAAGTTTAGTGAGGTGTCGGTCTCCCCACCTCCCCCCCCCACTTCTCGCTTTCCCCTCCCCCTTCCTAGCTCCCCCTTTTTCATCCACTCTACCTCCCCTCCCCCCTCTCTCTTTATACCTCGAAACCTTTATATCTGACAGCAGAACCTCATACTATCTGTGCTATCATCATTCAAGCCCTGTTTCTTGGAAGTTGGAATTATTTCGTCATGCAAAAAAATAAAAATAAAAAGAGTTCTCTCACCATGCATTTGTTTTCTTTTCTCTAAGTTTAATTCAGTACAATGTCATTATGTCTCAAAGTTGATGCAAAACATTCAGCATGGTGTCTTCTGCTTCTGCCAACAGAGTCAAGTTAACCTTGTAAGCCCTGATTTATGTATCAACTGCTTTCCATTTATGTTTCTCACATCTTCAGGCAATTCAATGTGTGTATGATGGACCATCTGCAATAGCAG
Source organism: Eptatretus burgeri (assembly GCF_056783735.1). Classification (NCBI taxonomy): domain Eukaryota; kingdom Metazoa; phylum Chordata; class Myxini; order Myxiniformes; family Myxinidae; genus Eptatretus; species Eptatretus burgeri. Next base: position 121,577,926 of record NC_140965.1, on the reverse strand, counting down.
AACAAACTGGAACGGAACTCAGTCGAGTGCATCCCTCTGCCAGGCTGAACAGTTTACGTTTTGTCCCCCACTGATAGGCCAAATCAGCATCCAGACCTGAATCAAAATTGAATCAGCTTGTTCTCGTCACATACACAACTTATTTACCTGGTTAGATCATAATCCGTCAACAACGTTTTGAAATACCACGCGACGTATCGTTTCTGGTCCTATCTCTCAATGGTGAAGAATCACATTAAAAATTCTTGGATCCAGATCCGGATCCAGATCTACACGAAAATCTCATCAATTCATCTTTGTTAAACATCCAATGTGTCCACCAAATATATTCTGAATCCGTCGATAGCCATTTGGGAAATCCTGCTTCTTCTTCTTGCATATGGCAGCTTGGCTGCTCGATAGCTATGATTTTGTTGTGATGCAACAATGACGCTGATGCTGTGCCACTATACCAGTATACTGGTACTCATTTAGCTGACCTCAGGATGACCGGCTGAGTCAACCCCACCTGGTGTTAATTCAGCAGCCAGTGGGGCTCAAACTCAAGATCCTAAGATCCCAAGCCAGCCACCCAAACCACTCAGCCAACACCAGGTTAGACATCCTGCTGAAAGCCAGACAAACAAACAGACAGCGGTGAAAACCAAAACCCCACCCACTTTCGGTGACAGAGGTATTAAACTGTTGAAAATATGTGGCTCATTGCAATGCCATTTTCCATGTTTCCACATTTCAGAATGAACTGAAATAAATTGTTGAAAACCTCATGTTGAACTGACTGAAACACCTGATTAAGAGCATTGGAACATACAGTTGATGCACAAAAGATCCAGTGCAGCCTCGTTCAGCCTGCATGACATTAAACAATCCACGCATTAACCAAGTGTAGTCACACGACTGATGAACTGATTTTTCTCTTCCAATATAAATGGCATTTCATGTCATAGTTAAATGTTCCACATAGTTGGAAATTCCTGCCTGATGTACTCAGGTCAAGTATGGGAGCAGGTGCCAGAGCAGCAAGTCACTGCATCCACTTTCCGCCAGTACTCCAGGGGCCTCCGTCTGGCCATCCCCCAGGCAGATGCCTGGCCCATCCCCATCTCCTTGAGATGCCGATCAACCTGCTGCAAACACAAGGCACGTGGTCGGCCCATTGGCCTCCTCCACTCACGAGGCTCCCTCATTGAGAGAATCTGGTGAGCAGGATCAGCGTCAGGAAAAGGAGCCACATGTCCATACAGCCGCAGCTGATGCTCACAGAGAAACGTTTGGTGAAGTGTCTGTTACGATGCAGGTAACAAATCTTATCTGAGTCTCTCTCAGAAACTGCTTATTGGACACAAAGTCCAACCAGCGATAGCCAAGGATTTTCTGAAGAGACCTGGTACCAAAGGAATTCAGTCTCCATCTCAGATTCCTGGTCAGAGTCCAAGTCTCACATCCATAGAGCAAGACTGGAAGCACCAAGGACCTGAAGACTTGTACTTTCGTCCAACAACACAGGTACCGGCAGTGCCACACACCATGATCTAGTGAATTCATGACTCCCAGGCGAGACCCAAACGTCTGTTGACCTCTGGCTCACAGCCAGCAGAGACATGAATATCACTGCCAAGGTAAGTGAATCTCTCCTTGACCTCAACATCCTCGCCACAAACAGGTACAGACAAGACAGCAGCACCCTTGACATCATTAAAAGCCTGGATCTTCGTTTTAACCCAGGAAACTCATAACCCCAGTGGCACTGACTCCTCAATCAGCACCTCGAGAGCCCCCAAAAAGATATCTAGAGTTTCCGAAAAGATTTTTGCATCACCTGCAAAATCAAGCTCAGAAATCTAGACATTCCCAAATGATGCTCCGCAGCTTGATCTCTCCGACATCCTCCCTAGAATCCAGTCCATACAAGTGCTGAAAAGTGGAGGGGGGGGCAGGAAACACCCCTGACAAACTCCAGTTACAACGAGAAATAAGTCAGACATGGTACCACCACATCTCACAGCACGCTCTGGGCCAGAGTATAGTTCAGACATCAGATTGAACAGTTTTGGTGGCACCCCATGAAGACAAAGAATCCTCCAGTAGCTTCCTGATTCAATGAATCAAATGCTTTCCAGAGATCAACATCTGCTGCAAGCAGCTCCTGCCGAAACTCATCTGCATTCGGTGAGGACCCAAAGAGAAAGGACACGGTCAATCGTTGACCTCTGGTGTAAAGGATGACTACTCTGGACACTGGTGCTCAAGCAGATTTTGAGGAAGTGGAAACCCCGGTAGACCCTGTAGTTTTGGATCAACCTCCTGCAACCATAAATGGGCACATGGTCAATCTCCTTTGCCACACCGCCAGCGTTGGAATACCAAGTCCAGCGATGAGCCTCTGGGCACTGAAACCATGAACCAGCCACCCTACATCCATGGCTTCTTGCAAAGTCAAGGAACTTAGTGCTATTCTGGTTCACAGTTCCAGACCCATTGGCACCAACACACGTCTCATAACCATCCCCATCATTTCCAGTCAATGCAATGAAATCCCCCAAGACTATAAGTGTATCGCGCCTGGGGCACTGAGCAACCACAGACTCGAGTATGGCATAGAATGCATCTTTCACGGTGAGATCACTCGCCTCAATCGGAGCATATTCAGAGACCAGGGAAACGACTCCCAAGGAGTGACAAATTCCTAGTGTCATAATATGCTCTTCGATCAGTGTTATCTCAGTTATCATTGGAATCAGCTTATTGGATGCAGCGACAGCAACTCCTTGGGCATGGTAATCATCAGAGCGATCAGAACAATAGTAGGTGTAACCACCTGCCATGATCTCACCGCAATCCGGTATCTGAACCTCAGGCAGTGCAGCAATACCAATGTCCAACGTTTGATCTCAGATGATAAGAGAGACAGGTGATCATCCTCTCATCGGGATAGGACATTTCAGGCACCTACCTGAAGGGACCGCCATCTGGTGGAAGACACCTCTGCACCACCCCAACACAAACTACCACATTCTGACCTGGGATGGTTATCCCTTGGTTTCACTCCTATCATCAAAGAGCGGGGGTCTTCAAGGCTTTGCCTCAATATCGTCATCCGTTGGGCTGCCCTGTGAATGGCAGCTGCACAGGAGCTACTCCAACAGAGTGGGTTTTCAGATTTTTAAAAATGCTTTTCATATGTATTGTGGAATGAAGGGTTTTACGGTGGCCGGAGTGCACAAGATAAGGATGGCCGTTGGCTTACAAGGAGCTCCTCCGCACTTTGACAGGTTTTGTTCTTCATCCTGCTGGGTGTCCATATCATACAACCTCATCACAAAGAAACTTGGTGGGGGAGATGGTTTAGTCAACCCAACTGTGGAACAGGTTAGTACAGGTTTACATGGTACCTGTAGCAAGTCACAGATATAGTCTGACCTGACTTGACAATGATGTACACTTGTACTGAAACACTTGTACTAAAACCATTCTGTCCAACTCTAACCAACACATCCAGATATGCAGCAACTGTACAATTATTACCACTCCTGTTTTACAATCAGACTATCTACATAAATCTTGTGAAGCTGCCTTTCAAAAAAATTATAGTTAACCACCCAAATATCATCTATATAATAACATGCATGAGATAATAGTTTAGCTATTATTTCATAACTAACCCTAATTTAGTTAGTTTAGCGAACCCTAATTATTTCTCCTTTATCAGTTTCTGCATGTATGCAAATTCACAGAAAATAAGAAATATATTCACTAGTAGGGGGCTGCAATCCCCACCCATGGGAATACCCTTAACCTGTTGAAACATTATCCCACAAAAAGACACAAAAGTATTAAATTAAATAAAAATAACAACCCAACTTCTGTTCATCAAAACAATGAAAACTTGAGTAAATATTTTTTGAAAAGAATGCTCTATCAAACATGACACATAAAAACTTATTAAAATAGTTAAAAAAAAACTTATCAATCACTTTGAAGAGTGAACCTCTCACTAGTACTAAATCCAAATTTGTTGATAAAGTTAAAAAAAATCAAAAACTTCAACTGACTTGATATTGAAGTATCGAATTCTATCTAAGAACTCGAAAGAAGAATTAATGTTCCAGAAAGTGTTAATCCCAGAATTCTTCTCAATAGTGGGGCAGATAACAGCAATTTTTGAGAGGAATCGTGCAAATGATGATACAAGTATCAAATTTTGCACATTTGTTCTCCAGGGGATTCTAATCAAATCTGCTTGATTGGCCATTTGAAAATCCAAGTTTTGAAAAAAAAAAAAAAAAAAAAAAAAAAAAAACTTCAAAAAAGTAAAGATCACGAATCGATGTTGGATGCTGGCTGACATTGGTGAATGTTTCAGAAACATCATCAAAGACGTTCCAAGTCTGCCATGCAGTTTTCTTCCCTTTACTGTGGAAGGCAGACACGACGTCACATCCAGTGAACGCATGGAAGTATGGGATCCCTCGAGTTTTCTCAGGCCCTATTGCAGAAACTACCTCATGGACTGGAATCCATCGCGCCTTGGCTCCTTGGCAAAAGGCAATCCACATGTTCTGAAGACCTAGTTCCTGTAAGGATGGCAGTATAGATATTGCTATGACTAGTACGTCTGTGTCATTAGCCTTAATGATAATGGACTTGCTACCATCCGTCGTTGCATCCCTGGCGTGTACAAATATTCGAGTGTCAGCTTCTTCATGACAACATGGAGACACAGCATCCAGTGACTTTCTTGTGTTGCTAATGGCATCTTCTCCTTTTGTGACAATGACTGTGCTTGTCGTCTGTGCTTCACACATGTTTTCCGCAAGGAAGTGAAACAGCTCAGTCTTGTTGCTGTCATCTCGAAGAAAGCTTCTCCAGTTACTTGGGGTCTTACTGGTTCCTGTCACTCTTCTTCTGATTCCTTGCCCCCTTTTCGACCTTGCCTCGGACTTCAGACTTGACTTCTTGTACACATCAAACATTACGTCCACCCTCTCGTACCTGGCATCATGGGATTCCACCTTTGGGATGATGTCTTCTTAAGCATTGTCATCAAATATCTTTGAAGTGCGTGGAGGTAGGGCATTGATAAGTGCTGAGCCATCAATGATGACTGCATCCCCCCTTGGTTCTCTGTCTGGGATGTTCACTTGCGCTTCAAGAATTCAGCCAGATGTGACTTCAAATATTTTTGAAGTTTTTTATTTTATTTAATTTTTAAAAATGTGAATTTTCAAATGGCCAAATCAGGCAGATTTGATCAGAAAGCCTTCAGAACAGAAATGACAAATTTGATGCTTGTATCATAATTTGCACGATTTTTCGACTATCTACGACACTACAATTGCGAAACTATATTTCCTGAACTGTTCTCTCACAACTTGTCAGCCCGAGTTAGCTACAACTGATAACTGTTTGGTGGAACACTCCCTGGCACCCGCTATAAACCTATACTTGTACGGGTCCTTATGAAGCTTAGGAATCCAGAAAAGTTGAGGAATACAAAGATGTACTTGTTTACATTTAATTCTGAAATTATTAATTGAAACCTCCTGATGCTCAGAGATAATATCTTGGAGTGACTAATGACAAGGAACATATGTGCTATTTCCTACACTAGTAAAAGTAACCGTATCAATGCCGAACTCTCTTAATAAAACCTCAACACAAAACTTTTTACAAACCACAACAAAATTATTAGCAGCCTCATCTGCTGGAACTATTATGTAGCTATCCTATATTTTGCTTCCATTTTCATCAGATCTCTAATTTCACGATTACTAATTAAGTTCAAATCCCCAGAAACAACATGTCCACAAGGACCACATAAAAAATGGGAAGATGAACATGTGCAGTCAGTTTCCAAAATGTCCTTCACCATATCTATACTAACAGTTTTAATAAATTTACTGTAATTGAATAAGGATTGTCCGATGGTCTTAATGAAAGTGAAATAAAACTTCAATGGGGTTCGCTCCCTAACATTATTTGGTAATAAACTCTCCACACTAGTATCCCTAAAAATAGAATGAAGCCAAAGCCTATCTTGCTTTCTCCATTAAATAGAGATAATCAGTTCACTGGCGTACTGAGGGGTGGGTGGTCCACCCAGGATGATAGCCTGGGTGGGGGCGGGAGGGAGAATGGATGCCATTGGGAGAGTTGAAATACAAGTATGATGAGATAACAAAGAAGGTAACTCAAAACTAAAACCATTGTTATGTCATCGTACATGGAACCGAACATAAACACAGAGCAGTAACACAGCATTACATTACAGTGTGGGAGGTGGTGGAAGTGGGGGTTAATGGGAGGACATGGGAGGAGGTAGGAGGAGCTGATGTTCTTGGTATGGGTTCATCGGTGGATGAAGCAGATGTTCATGACTTGAAGTAGCTGCTGAGAGTAGACTGTTAACAGTTTTTTAATTTCTCCTAAAGAGTCCTCATACATAAAGCACAATCCCAGAAATGCTTTTTTTGTCATCAGCTTTCTCCACCAATTAGAAACAAGCTTTTATAAGTTACCTGGGCATTATGCATTGTTGGAAAGGTCACGATTCATTCTTTGGGTTGACGTCAGTTTAAACTCATTTGCATACACCATACATGTCTCGGCCACAATGGGAGCTCAACACATTGTATGGAGGAGGAGGAGATTGGGACCATACTGTGTGCAGAGCGTTGGTGCTGCCAGAGCAGTCTCCTTGGTTATTTGGCACAATCCTGGACGGGTCGCCACTCCGACACAGGATACCAGCATGCTGGCACTCATTTTTCCAACCTCGGAAGGATGACAGGCCAAGTTAACCCCACCTGGTATTAATTCAACAGCCAAGTGGGATTCGAACTCAGGACCCGAGGATCCAAAGCCCACCACCCGAACCATTAAGCCAACACCATGCTTTATGGGTAAACCCTTTTATTCTGAAAAGTTAATATTACTGCACTGTATTCGCAGACGTTCTGAAAAGTTAATCTCCTCCAAAAATAGTGAATGGGCAGGAAAAACATCGCTACGGAAATTACGTTGTGCAATCGCCGGGCATTCCTTGACACTGGATTTTTCTGTATATGCCTGGTGTTGGCTTAATGGTTAGGGTGGTGGGCTTGGGAACCCAGGGTCCTGAGTTCAAACCTCACTCGGCCGTTGAATAAATATAAGGTGGGGTTGACTCAGCCTGTCATTCAGACCTTCTGAGGTCAGCAAAATGAGCATCAGCTTGCTGAGATGATTAAGCCATTCAAGTATCCTGCGTCAGAGTGGCGACCCGACCAGGATTGTGCCAATAGCCCAGGAGACTTCTCTGCCAGCACCGACACTCTGCACAGTGTATGGTCCCAATGGCATAGAATGGATTTCCTGTTACCTTTTTGAAAATTCTTCCTGGTGATGCTTTCGCTGTGATCTTCCTGGTGACACAGTCAGAATGTTTTTTTTTTTCTATCAATGCCAAGCAATATTACCTGTTTACTGAAATTTTAATGTCCTGCATCTTTCTTATTTCCAAGTTGCCAGGATCATCTTCCGGACATGAAGAAAGACACACATTTGGTCGACAAATGGTCTGGATTGACTTACATTGTCTCTGTACCAATGTTGCCCATTATTTATCCACTAAATAGCTGACTTCAAAAGAGCCCAGAGTGAACCTGGCACAGGTTTACCTTTCTATTTACTAAAGATAAAAATACCTGATAATGTTTGTCAGAATATCGTCTGCTTCTGAGGGTTTTGGTGCCTTGGAAGTACCATGAAAGGCTGGCCTGACAAAATCTTTGAGTAAGTGTACTTGATATGTTTTTCAACATTTTCCTTTGATGTTTCAAGTGAACATTTCTGCTCTTCAAAATGAAAAAAAAAGGATATCATTTTAAATGGATTGCTCAAAAAACAAAAAACAACCTGAATCACTGCCTTTGATTAGTTCTCCTGCTCTGAAATCGTTCGACTTCTGCCAATTTCTTAATTGTCTCTTCCTCATTATATTTTGGTGCTGCCAAACAATTATCTCATGTTCTGCTGCATCTTTCCACAGCTTGTTTAAACATTGCTTATTTCACTGCAGCTCTGCCAGTTGTTTTGCTCAATGTGGCGAGTAATTTATGAACTCTGGGATAAAGTCAACACAATCAAATTTTTGCCTTTAAATCATTGATGATCCGACGTATTAGTTGCATCTTATTATCAGTACTGTGCTACAAGCAAAGCCTCATTATCTGTTCTATGATGCAATTCATTATGTACCTTCTCTCCAATTTATACTAATAAACGTCAGTGTTTGTGTGTGTGTGTGTGTGTGTGTGTGTGTGTGTGTGTGTGTCAATATGTGTCAGTGTGTCTCAATATCTCCAAAACCATGAAACCTAACAGCCTGAAACTTTGTATGCATAATAAGGGAACTCCAAGGGAGTACAGGAATGAAAATTGTGTGTTTGGGTTAATAGAAATATCCTTTATGAAGAAAATTAACGGACTTATTTAATTATGCTTTAAAAAGACGTTATCCTTGGTCAGCACTCTGTCAGCTTACTCTGTCAGTCTTAATTCACCATGTTCCGTTTTGTTGGCCAACTCAACAATGCCTTGACTTGGAACAGGCACAATGGTTTAACAAAAAAGTTTTTGTTTCACTTTCCTTTATCATATTCTCGAAAGCCTGATCATCATATCTATGAATTGATGGGTACATTGTCATGCTTGGAAATGCCTGGAGATGCCACTTTTTGTGGCCTTATTTCATTTCCACACGTAACATAACCTCGAAAATATTTTTACATCAGCCAAAGTTAAAAATTTAACTTGAGACACAAAATACATATTCATATGTGTGTGTGTGTGTGTGTGTATATATATATATATATATATATATATATATATATATATATATATATATATATATATATATATATATATATATATATATATATATATATATATATATATATATATATATATATATATATATATATATATATATATATATATGTGGGATATGCTTACGCAATGTGATTTCCCATGGTTAAAGATTGTGTAAGTATACTAACTGTACTTCTCCATTGTCTGGGGTCGCTCACCAACACCGTTTTCATATTTACTTTTTTCATCTATTTATGTTTTTATTTAGGGATATTGTCCGATGATGCTGGTGGACTGCCGATGGACAGCAGATGGTGGTGGACTCTAGATAGAGGAATCTGAGCGGCTGTACCAGGCTGACCCACTGGATGTTGAGTTGGATTGCAGGGGTAAAACTATCCCCATTGCTGACCCTCCAATCAACTGTGAACCACCTTCGTTTGTGGAAACACAGGCTATGATGAACGAGTTGAAAGGGGGTAAAGCCTCAGAGATCTGTGACATCCATTCTGAAATCCTTAAGGCTGGTGGAAATGCTGTGCTCGTGTCAATGCATGCAGTTCAGTGTTCTGTAGCATAAGCATTATTCCAAATGACTGAAAAAGAGGAGTTGTTGTCCAACTTTGGAAAGGGAAGGGTGATCTCAAGGGCTGCAACAACTGCCGAGGGGTGACGCTGCTCTCAGTCCCAGGCAAGGTCTTTGCAAGGAAAATTCTTCATATGGTTCTCAACCATCTGCTCAAGCACCAGCACCCAGAGCAGTCAGTCTTTACACCAAAGAAGTCAAAGATTGACCATATTCTTACTCTCCAAGTCCTCACCGAATTCAGATGAGAGTTTCAGCAGGGGCTAATCACAGCAAATGTAGATCTCCACAAAGCCTTTGATTTATCAAATTGGGATGCTCTCGAGCATTTTTGGTCTTCACCGGGTGCTGCCAAAGTCGGTTGGTCTGATTTCAGAACGATACTCTGGTACGGAGATTGCTGTGAAGTGTGGTGTTTCAATCTCCGACTTATTTCCAGTTGTTACTGGAGTTAGCCAGGGATGTGTATTGCCCCCCACAATCTTCAACACTTTCATGGACTGGATTTGGGGGAAGTTGTCAGAGAGATAACACTGTGGTGCATCACATGGGAATGTAATGATTTCTGACCTTGATTTCACACATGATGAAGTCATCGTTGCGGAAACACTGGATGTCCTTGTAGGGACCCTCAAGGCACTGAATGAGGAATTGGAGCTGCTGCAACTTTGGGTTTCCTGGGTCTTTACAAAGATCAAGGCATTCAAGGACATCTTGTATGCTGCCATCCTGTCTGTTCCTGTTTGTGGTGAGGAAGTTGATGTCATGGAGAGATTCACTTCCCTTGGCAGTGATATTCATGTCTCCGCAGATTGTGAGCCAGAGGTCAATCGACATCTGGGTCGTGCTT
>NC_140965.1:121527640-121565140 GCF_056783735.1 Eptatretus burgeri | reverse complement strand
CGATAAGTTCATGTGTAGTTAGCCCACACCCGTTGTTTAGAGGGATAATGTGTGATTCATCCGGGCTGCGACGCTTTGAGTTAGCCATTTTTCTTTCTCTATTGTTATTTTGGACCATTAAGCCGACAACAACTCAAACACCACCACCTTTGCCTCTTTACCTCCACAACTCCATCCCGCAAACATCGCTTCACCGCCATTCGCAAACAACGCCTGCCAACCACCAAATCACCACAGCAAACCTCCCACCACCTGCGCCTTTCTCCTTCCACAACCATCAACCACACCACCAGTCAACACCAAACGTCATGCTGTCCAGAGCCCGTTCGGTAATTGATGCCTAACGCGTCGAGCCGCGGGTACGAATGCGTTCCTCTCAGGGAGAAATTCGGATCAGGAAGGCTTCACATGCCCCTTTTTGCCTGACCAATGGCTGAAAGTTGGGTGGCGTGGCCCCGCCTCCAAGCGTGATGGATGTGAATTCCTCTCAGAAAGGAATTCGGATCAAAAGAGGCTCATGCCCCTTTTTGCCACGCCAATGGCTGAACAGAGGGTGGCATGGCCCCGCCTCTAATTGCGTTTTGATCCTAAAATCTGCATACAGGCTCCTCCTCTGGTCTATAAAGACACGAGCACAAGGCGACTCGGGCAGTTCGGGTCAAGTGAAGACTGAGGTCGTCGTCGAAGTTGGAGAGTTGTAGTGTGGTGTCATCTCGTCGCTGGTCGCTGGGCTCGTCTCGTCTCGTCATTGGAATCGACCCACCTTCGCTCTCACAAATGACTAAGCCAGCCAGCCATTCCCTTCGCTCGACCCTGAGCATCAACAATTCCCCCCCATCCATGATGAGATAGTGCCGGTGGCCCTGTTTATTCCCCACCCTAACCGTGGTGCCGACCCAACCGTGGTGGCGTGGAGCACGCCGGAGAGGGCTCAACAACCACGCCAGAGGCACGGAGTCTGGGCGCAGCTGCACGGACATTGCGGCTTGCCCGCCATGGCGTCACGAGGATGCGGGTAAGACCTTTTCGGTCTCGTGGACCTGGCCGCTCCTCAAGGTTCCGCGCACATTTGGTCCACGGACCTGTCTGCCTCCTTGCCTGTGAGGGTGGCTTTCGTTTCCTTTGCTTTTTGAATGGATGATGTGGCGCCGAGTCCCGACAAGTATAATTGTTTAAGTGTAGTAAATAATTATAGTCGGTAGTAGTGCTTTTGCTTGTGTTTGCTTGCTTGACTGTTATATGTGCATTACTGTATGTCTGTGAATACGTGCTTGTCTGTGTGTGTGTAATAAAAGACCTTGTCAAACTGTTTCCCGTTTCGTTGCGTCCTTTCTTCGGTTGAAAGTTCCATCTTGCATCACGTAAGGGATTGATAGAAGGGTGTTAGACACCCAATAAATAAATGGAACCATCGGGGCCGGTGATAACACTGCTCGGTTATCGCTTAGAAACGGAACGAAGCGCTTAAGCGGTTCGTGTCCGAGGCCGACCTCTGGCGCGATGCAGCCCCTCGGTAAACTATCTGCGCGAGTACTTAGGTATAATCGAGATTCTGCGATTCACCCTATCTCACACGGGTAGAATTCGGACTGGGTTGTGGTGAGGTTAAACCCCCACCCATGACTAGCTCCCGGCATTGTTCCGAGAGGGTCACGACTGAATTGCACGTTCGGTGGGCGAAGCGGCTGCTATTGGTGACACGCGGTCGTTCGCATGCTGGCGGGGCGCGAATTCGCAACAATATATATATATATATATATATATATATATATATATATATATATATATATATATATATATATATATATATATATATATATATATATATATATATATATATATATATATATATATATATATATATGTTGTTGTTCGTCTTTCGACTGCTCCCGTTAGGGGTTGCCACAGCGGATCATCCGTTATGATCCGCATACTGATTTGGCATAGGTTTTACGCTGGAAGCCCTTCCTGAGGCAACCCTGGTCACCTCTTACGATACATTTATAGTAACCTGCTGGTGGGTTTCGCCATGATTCCGGTCTGCCCTACACCCTCTCATAGCGCGGCCGAGTGCAGAGCTCCCGTCCTCAAGCGATCCTCCAACCCAAGCCTCCGAGTAGCCGGATTACAGGCGCACGCCACTACACCTGTTTATATATATATATATATATATATATATATATATATATATATATATATATATATATATATATATATATATATATATATATATATATATATATATATATATATGCAATCAATTATATCGTTATATATACAATCAGCACAAATGCATCAGCCTCCTCACCAATCGCACAACCGCTAGAACCACTCCCAGCGCTTCAATGTCCTTACCACAAACACCGCAGTGCTTCCCCAACTTCACTATAACCACCACAAACACAGTTCCCTGGATGCTCACCACAGTCATTTGGGATGCCGGAGAACAGACGACATTGTGAGTCAGAACACATTGGCATGCATCTTGAAGCACAAATATGTGCTGGGAATCATTCAACAACATCTGAGTCGCCCCAGCGCTCTGCTAAATAAAAACACTCAAATGGAGCCCCGTGTACATTCATGGCCGGAGAGCACTCACAGAAACTTGCGCCCCATATAAATCTCAGAGCTCTGTTGAGTGGCCGAGCCCAGGAGCAAATTAAGCCTTTTTTGGCTCTGAAGTCTGGCAGGGTGGGGATACTCGCGGTGGCATCTCCGCGCCAATGAGGATGCTCAGAAATGCCTACAGGAGCTTTTGATCCATTTTCTTGCTCCTCATTTGCCAGGGCTCTACAACGATAGTGGCAGAGAGCCGAGAGCAGATCTGACTCACTCACCAACCCTGAGCCAACAGCGCCAGTCACCGAGCGAGAGCCACACTGACCGAGCCAAAAGAGCAGCGCGAGTCACCAAGCGCGAACCAAGCGAGCAGTTACTGAGTCGTTGCTGAGGAGTTGCCGGGTCATCGCCATTTCATTGACGCTGGGCTTCTGCTGCATTCCGCAGCCAATACTCATTACCATTAACCTTTACAGAATGTCTCACATGCCATGTTAAGCTGTCCTCTCACAATTCTGGCTCTCCCATGTTCTGTCTTATCTGCTGAAGAGGAAAATCAATCAAAGAGAAAATAAGTAGCAGTACATTTAAAGTATGCCGCCTCCATGCCAAATAAATAAAAAACAATAAATGATCGATGTTTCCTGGTGCATCGGCTTCGATGTCCAGAGACACAAATTACAGTGCTTCCCGATTGTTTCCGGTCACACACCTGCATTTTTTTTTTCTTTTCATTTGTGGATGCTATCCAAAGATTCTGATATTTTTCCCAGTGTACGGGCTTCGATGTCCATCGGCACACAAAATTTCAGCTTTCTACATCACCCAGAAGGTACCGATCTTTAATACCAGACAGTGAGTCAGTCAGAGCTTTATGTACTATAAATAAACAAACAAACAAATAAATTAATAATAATAATTAAAATATATATTGTTACAGATTCAGCAGTGGCGGGGCTTGCACCCTACTCCCGACGGCCAAATGTTGAACATTCGGCGTCACTTAACCACCGCCGTCTGCGGGGTTATAACACCGGCTGGTTTGACACAGGCCTCGGGTCACGTGCCTCGAATCGCGATACCAACGTACACCTGGACCTTGCCAGTTGGGGAAATAGACCCTAGCTTCAGACTGATTTTGTCAGAGACCGAGCAAATTCTGCCAGTCTGTAACCATTTTGGTTTTTATATCCAAATCGAGAGGATCGTTCCTCGGCGCGGCACAAATTAATTCAAAGTGACAACTTCATACGAATCAGCCAGATTTATTGGGGACACATCGGGGAACACGACACAAGCAAAGCATTCACGATAATGTTATAATTAATCTATAACCCGTTCTTAACAAGAGAGCTACGGGTATCGAAGGGACTCTAACGAGATAAACTTTAGACAACATGCAGCCAAGACATGGACAGCATGCAGACAAGACACAGAGTGCTTGGTGATGCTTCATTGACGAGAGGAAAAGTGTCAAAAGCCCGAATGCGGCTCGTGACAAGCCGATGTCCACGGATTCGAGCACCCAAGCTCAAACACGCCGCGTGGCAAAATGGTGGCGTTGTCAATTTGTCGCAGCCCTCACGCACGCAGCCTTGGCGTGTTCAGACCCCACGTAAGGTCGACGGCCCAAGACGAAAGATCTGTGGTATGCTCCAGCTGGCTCTTCACAAGGTCCTTCTTCACAAGGACTGTTCACCAGACAAGGCCAAATTGAGGTGTTGGGCTCCGCAGGCTGGGTCTGTGGCCAAGGAGGCACCGCTGGCCAAAACCACTACTCCACAAAGTCGATCGCCCGACTCGACGTGCAGGCGGCCTCTCCCACTGCCAAAATGGCAGACTCGACACACAGGCAGTTTCTCTTACTGCCCCATGGCAGACTCGGTGCGCTCAGTTTCCCTCTCGCCTCTCGGCCGACTGCAGTTTCACTTCTCCTTCCCGGCGCTCACTCGCCTCCAAGCCGACTGGCTCCTCCCTCCAGTTTCACTTCCTTCTCTTGGCCACTCCCCCTCTCAGAGTGCTGGCCGGAGTCTCCTTCGGAGAGGGGAACCAAGAAGAAGAACCTCTCGGTCCACCACCACTGTACAAACAATAAACAGCCTCTAAACCTCCCGACACACATGTAACATCCGTTTACCAAACAACCTGGCTAAACATGCATTTAATGGGGGATCTCGGCTTATCCTATATTTAATAGCACACTAAGGGCCATTTCCGCAACAATATATATATATATATATATATATATATATATATATATATATATATATATATATATATATATATATATATATGTATCAATAAGAAGAAGGTGCTTCAATCAAAAGTAAACTAGATATACCACGCTAATATGAACAATAGGTAAGAGCAGACCCAGTCTCAGGCGGTTTCACCCTTTTCTCTGCAGGCTTCCTCAGGCCAATCGACCCCGAGCCTCGGGATGTATCCAGTTTTTATTCCAATATGACAACTCATTTCCAGTCATGAAGGCGAGGAAAAGTCTGAGAAGGAGGACCGATTTGATATTTGCAGCGGCAGACAAAGGCAGGGCAGTGGTAGTAATGGACAAGGAGTCGTACCATGGTAAAATCATATTACTACTGGAGGATGGTAAAACATATCAAGAATTACCTGATGACCCAAATCCAAAGGAATAACGGTCCTTGAACACAAGATTGTCCATGCAAAAATGAGCAGGCAGGCTAGACAACCAGGACTACAATTGGGTATACTGCAACGGTTCAGCACCCAGACTCTGGTGTTCCTAAGATTCGCAAAGAGAATGTCACTCTGAGACCCATTTTGTCCTTTGTTAATACTCTCATCTTACCGATTGTTGGGCTTTCTTGCACGTATCATTGGCAGACTTGTAGGAAAGACTGC
This sequence comes from Eptatretus burgeri, assembly GCF_056783735.1. NCBI lineage: Eukaryota > Metazoa > Chordata > Myxini > Myxiniformes > Myxinidae > Eptatretus > Eptatretus burgeri. The sequence continues at coordinate 121,559,695 of NC_140965.1, read as the reverse complement.
TAAAAAAGTGAAGAATATTGGTGAATTTGTCGAAAGGATAAGAGACCTTAGAATCCAAGAAGATGAGATGATGGTATCTTTCGATGTGGTTTCACTTTTCACTGACATCCCAGTCAATATAATGATGAGCATCATGCTCAATCAGTGGAAGCATTCAAACGCTTAGAAAATGGCTTGCCAGAGCAGCCAACTAACACCTGAGGATGTTGCCAGCCTGCAGGAGATATTTGAATAGCACGTCCTTCATCAATGACGGTGCACACTATATCGACAAATATTTGGCACAGCTATGAGTTCAACGGTTTCTGCTGTTGTGACTAATTTGGTGATGGAGGAACTCGAACAAAAGATATTTGAGTCTCATGAGAATTGGCTCCCATGATACTGGAGGAGTTATGTGGATGACACCTTCACCTATTGTGAATACAAACATGATAGACCTCCTTCTGGGGCAACTTCGCTGGGTATTCCACAGCATTAACTTCACAAGTGAGATAGGAAAAGAAAGCATATTGGCCTTTTTGGATATGGACGTTCAGTCAGCCTGACGGATCCCCTGCACACTTCGGTTAACAGGAAAACAACCCACACCAGCAGGTTACTACATTTTAACTCCAGCAACCCAAATGCAGTGCAGTACAGACCTTAGCAGCTCGTGCAAAGACTGTTTCATCTTCCAAAGTTGATGCAATTAAAGAAATCACATTAGTTTGAGCAGTCCTACTCAAAAATGGGGACAACAAGGGGTTACTCCCCACCTTGAAAGAACCAAAACAGGCAGAACGGAAGGAGCCAGATATGCTTAGGCACTGTGTACTGTCAGACTACCTCGGCCATTCGAAAAGTATTGGCAGAATAGTATGCAGGACACGGATTGGTGTAGCCTACAGGCCTCTGCATACCATTTCTAATATCATTTCAAAATGAAAGGACACAACATCAACTGGTGATAAATCTGGAGTAGTTTACCATTTTTCATGCAGACACTGTGACCAATTTCACATTGGTGAAACTGGAAGAAACTTAAAACAAAGGCAAAATGAACATAATAGAGCAATTCGACTTGGAAAGGTGACAGTCAGCCAGAGCACATCATTGCCTGCAATCTAGCCACAAATTTGACTTTGAGGCCCCTGCTCTTGACACAAAATCCAACAAATGACACGTTGACACTGGAAGCATGGCAAGTGAAGAGCCGAGAGGTTGGTCTAACTGGAGAGATGGTGGACATACTCACACAATAAACACCTCTGATGCAAATGGCAAAAACTGGATGGTGCAAACGGCTGGATATGGTGAGCAACAAACAACACCTAACCCCAAACACCACTTTAGCTAAGTACGGGTTGTTTGATATATTTAATGAATCAAAGTAATCTTCCCATAATTTGAAAGCATTACATTCATGATAAATCGGTGGTCGATAAATGAAGATAACTATCAAGGACTTGTTACCTTTAAAGAGTTTGATGGCCATTGCTTGAAATAATTTGTTTGAGATCAACTTTCTGAATTGATAAGATGGTATATATATATATATATATATATATATATATATATATATATATATATATATATATATATATATATATATATATATATATATATATATATATATATATATATATATATATATATATATATAAATAAATATATATATATATAAAACTAAAACTCTCATCTTGTTTGTTTGTGTGTATGTATGTATGTATTTATACACAAAATATATAATAAAATTCCACGATTTTGGTTCTCTGTTCAGTTGTTAATTTTTCTATGGGCAATTTTAAAATGTTAATCTAAATTCTGAAAAGAAAAGAAAAACAAATTATTAATATACCATCAGAGATGGGGAATCCCCCGCCATTGAATGAAAAAGGTCATACATATTCCAGATAATGAGGGAGGTGAATTGGAAACAAGACACCATTGGGTGATTGTGATGAATTGAAGGATGTGACGCGTGATCACATGTCGCGCGGCTCGCACACAGGACAGATAAAACCGAGATTCCGCGCGGTCGGTGGGATTGTCCCTGGGGCATTGTCATTTACGACGGTGGTTCACTTGGTGATCGTTGAATGGTAAGAATTGAGAGTATACCGGACTCCGTGCTAATTGCTGATTTATTTTGCGGTGATCTACTGCACATGTATACCTTGCTGCACATGTACTCCTTGCTACACATGTACTCCTTGCTGCACATGTATTCCCTGGTTTGTCTGTAGAAGCGGCTTCAATCAAGTGAAATAAAGCCTACACTCTGAAGGTTTCTCCCTCGCATTCATTACAATTTATTTCACTTGATCCCTTCGGCTCCCTCAACTGACGATGGATAAGATCTACAAGCCGGAGAGGTTCGATGCAGACCCAAACACGACTGACTCGGAAATGAAATGGTCGCATTGGTTCCGTTCCTTCTCACACTATCTGACCATTATTGAAGAGGGAGCCGACAAATTGGACGCCCTTGTAAACCATGTCTCGCCCAGTGTATTCAGGCTCTTCTCGGAGTGTGACACCTACGAAGCAGCGATCGACATGCTGCAGGCGCTCTACGTGAAGCCCAAGAACGAGGTATACATACGACATCTTCTCAACACACGCAGGCAAGCAGCCGGGGAGACATTCGATCAGTTCCTGCAAGCTCTGAGGCAGTTGGGCAAAGACTGTAGTTTCCGGGCTGTAACCGCTGAGGAACACCGAGATGAAGCGACCAGAGAGGCGTTCATTCAAGGGCTCAGGTCAGCCCCCATTCGGCAACACTTACTGGAGAAAGCACTACCCACTCTTGAAATGGTAGCTGACCAGGCCCGAGCAATGGATACGGCTCAGCAGCAATCTGAGTCATATGGGACACCGGTGTTGCTAATGAACGCTGCGACGGCGGAAACTCAAGGAACCCCCCAGGGCACCTCTGACACTGAGGATGGAGATAAACCCAAGGAATCGGATACACAGACCTCGACAAACTCCTCAGCCACTACTTCGGTTGGTAAATGCTTCTTTTGTGGGTATAAAAGACACCCCGCAACAAATGCCCCACCAGGGATGCCACATGCATGAATTGTGACAAGAAAGGGCATTATGCCAGGGTATGCAAATCTACTCTTAGAAGGAATAAACCCACTTCTGCGGCCCTCTACTCACAAAAGAAAGTAACAGCAGCTTCACCGGGGAATCTCTCCAAAGTTATCATCAACGTATGAATTAACGGGCATATGGCTGAGGTTCTGATTGATACCGGTAGCTCTGAAAGTTTCGTCAACAGCTCGCTAGTGAAGGGCAGGAAATGGAAGATCCACCCGACAGACAATACGGTATGCATGGCCTCCACATCACTACAGTCCCGCATACGAGGGTACTGCAATGTTGAGTTGGACGTAAAAGGGTACACGCATCGGGATGTAAGGGTACTGGTGCTTCATGATTTATGTGCAGATGTAATTCTGGGTCATAATGTCCTCAAGCAGCACGCGAGCGTCGAAATACCCTTTGGAGGAAGCAAACCTCGTCTAATTCTAAATGCTCTGACCACCACAGAGGTATCGTCCCCCCTGCTGTTTGCTAACTTGTCACCGGACTGTAAACCGATAGCGATCAAATCGCGACGATATACCACTGCCGATATGAACTTCATCACTTCTGAAACCAAGCGATTACTGGAAGAAGGTATTATAGAACCGAGCGATTCGCCATGTCGCGCGCAGGTGTTGGTGACCACCAACCAGAACCATACGAAACGAATGGTTGTCGATTACTCTCAAACAGTCAATCGCTTCACCCAACTCGATGCCTACCCTTTGCCGCGCATAGACGAGATGGTCGAACGCGTGGCCAATTACAAAATATTCAGCACCATCGATTTGCGAAGCGCCTATCATCAAATTCCCATTCGAGAGGAAGACAAACCTTACACCGCGTTCCAGGCAGGTAGACGCCTCTACCAATTCAGGAGGATTCCGTTCGGTGTCACGAATGGAGTAGCTTGCTTCCAACGAGTTATGGACGACATCATCTCGGATGAAAACCTCAAAGACACTTTTGTTTACGTGGACAATATCACGGTGTGCGGTAAGGATCGGAGGGAACATGATATGAATCTGGACAGATTCTTGAACATTGCTAGAAAATATAATCTGACCCTCAACTACGAGAAATGCGTATCCTCGGAAAGGTCAATTAATCTTCTCGGCTACACAATAGCCGACGGCACGATTAAGCCCGATCCTGAGCGGTTGCGCCCACTTCGCGAGCTACCCCCACCTCATGACTTGCAGACAATGCGTCAGGTGATCGGGATGTTCGCTTACTACACCAGATGGATCCCCCAATACTCTGAAAAAATACATCCGCTAGTGCATTGCAAAAACTTCCCACCAGATGTCGCTGTTGTAAAAGCTTTCATAGCCTCAAAGATTATATCAGTAATTCCGTGGTATTATTGATCGACAGCACGGTGCCGTTCGTGGTGGAAACTGACGCTTCCGATCACGCGATCGCCGCGACGCTCAATCAGTCCGGCCGACCCGTCGCGTTCTTCTCGAGAACTCTCTCAGGAAGCGAGCAGAGACACTCGGCGATAGAGAAGGAAGCGTACGCTATTGTCGAAGCCCTGCGTAAATGGAGACATTATTTACTGGGCAATCACTTCACACTTGTCACTCACTGACCAGCGATCCGTTGCCTTCATGTTTGATGGGAAAAATAACGGGAAAATTAAGAACGAGAAAATAATGAGATGGCGGATAGATCTATCTTGTTATAGTTACGACATTGTTTATCGGCCCAGGAGAGAAAACCCTGCTGCAGACACCTTCTCTCGGGTCTACTGTTCGGCGACAATCAGTCGGGCTTTGCAAGACCTTCATGGGTCTCTGTGCCACCTGGGGGTAACCAGAATGGCACATTTCGTGCGCAGACAAAACGTTCCCTATTCTATCGAAGATATTAAACAAATGAATGCTTCATGCCCTGTTTGTGCTGAAATAAAACCCAGATTCTATGGCGCCGCTTCTGGCAGGTTGATCAAGGCTACTTCTCCCTTCGAGAGACTAAATATCGACTTCAAAGGGCCCCTGCCAACCGAGACAGACAACAGATACATATTCAATGTTGTTGATGAATACTCAAGGTTCCCATTCGCATTTCCGTGCTCGGATATGACCTCGGGCACTGTCGTGAAATGTCTGTCTGACCTCTTCGCCATGTGTGGGAAACCGTCGTACATACATTCAGACAGAGGGCCGTGTTTCATGTCGGCCGGGCTAAAACAGTTCCTATTTGAGCACAGCATAGCAACTAGTCGAATGACGGGTTACAACCCACAGGGTAATGGGCAGGTGGAACGGTGTAATGGAGTCATTTGGAAAGCCGCAACCCTGGCGCTGAAATCGAGAGGACTGGGGCCCGAGCGGTGGGAGGTTACCCTACTCGACGCTCTGAATTCCATATGCTCTTTGCTCTGTATGTCCACCAATGCTACTCCTCACGAACGAATGTTTACTCACCAATGATGTTATATTGACGGCCAATCGGTGCCCAACTGGCTAACCTATCCTGGAACAGTGTTCATGAAGCGCCCGGTACGACAAAGCAAGTATGAACCAATGGTGGAGGAGGTCGAACTCATCGATGCTAATCTAGAGTATGCTCATGTTAGACTTCCTGATGACAGGGAGACCACTGTGTCGGTTCGCCATCTGGCTCCCGCAGGTACTCCTCCTGCAGGTACTCCACCATCTGGTACTCCTCCCTCTGACATTCCCTCCCCAGGTGTTCCCCCCAGGAACTCCACCCGGGAATGGTGGCGACGGAGCTGCCGCGTTCCACCCGAGAGCGATCGAGGAGTCATCCCCGGCATGAGTCGAGGCTCCCCAAGAGGATCGGAAGCCTCCCTCAAGTGAAACCACCATTTATTCCCGGAGAGGTCGACGGATAAAACCCCCTCGCCGACTCGATCTGTAAAGGGGATTATTGGCATCCCTCGATGCTCATGCTCCTATATGCTCATTACCATGCTCCTACAACTCAAAATAATCCTCACTGCTTGGAATGTATGCTTCTGTAGTTTAAATAGTTCGCACTGCTTGAAATGTATACTCCTATAGCGTTGAAGTAATCATGGTGGGTTAGTTGAGCCTCTAGTTACATTTTAAAGACGGGGAGAATGTGATGAATTGAAGGATGTGACGCATAATCACATGTCGCCTTGCTCGCACACGGGACAGATAAAACCGAGATTCTGCGCGGTCGGTGGGATTGTCCCTGGGGCATTGTCATTTATGGCGGTGGTTCACTTGGTGCTCGTTGAATGGTAAGAATTGAGAGTATACCGGACTCTGTGCTAATTGCTGATTTATTTTGCGGTGATCTACTGCACATGTATACCTTGCTACACATGTACTCCTTGCTGTGTCTGTAGAAGTGGCTTCAATCAAGTGAAATAAAGCCTACACTCTGAAGGTTTTTCCCTCGCATTCATTACAGTCATCATCTCGAAAAAGTTCCCCAGGGGTGAGGAACGTAGAAACCAAAAATAATTGAAATCAGATAAGCGGTTTTCCATTTATTACAAAAAATATTTTTTTCAAGATGGCCACCCCAGTCGGCCATCTTGGATCCAGCCACGCCCAAGATCAATCGGGTTCTTCTTTTTCAGGTGGTACATGTGTGACTCAAATTTCAAATAGATATGGCGAAAAAACATTTTTTTTAAAGATGGCCGCCCCAGTCGGCCATCTTGGATCCGGCCACGCCCAAAATCAATAGGTTTCTTCCTTTTCAGGGGGTACATGTGTGACCCAAATTTCAAATCGATATGGCGAACAGTTTATGAGTTATCGCACTCACAGCTATAAATGTTGACGCCCGGACGGACGGACGGACAGCCGGACGACCTGGGTGACAACAATATCCCCCTTCCGCCACGCGGTGGGGGATAAAAAAAGCAGAAATGTTATTTAATTTCTAAATCCCTTGGTGACTTTTGGGACTATATATATATATATATATATATATATATATATATATATATATATATATATATATATATATATATATATATATATATATATATATATATATATATATATATATATATATATATATATATATATATATATATATATATATATATATATATATATATATATATATGAGGCGCCGTGAGGAGGAGTAATGTAAGGGACACATTGGCCATTTTGGAGTTAATGCCATGTGGCACTATTCTAACCCTTACCCTATCATCCGAGCCGAGCCTATCATCATCATATCATTAAAAAATGTTGCTTACATCACTCCTCCTCGCGTGGCTTCATGTATAATATATATAAATATATAAAAATATATAACTATATATATATATATATATATATATATATATATATATATATATATATATATATATATATATATATATATATCTATATCTATATCTATAAAAATATATAACTATATATATATATATATAAAAAAATATATAACTATATATATCGGGGTCTGAGGGGGTCTATGGAGGGAGTTTAGGGGGGATTGCCTCCCAAAAGAGGTATTTGCTTTCTTTCCAGAAACGACACACAAAATTCCCATGAAACTTGACTACAAGCTTCGTTACCCATGATGTCCCAAAGTTTCTTCATGACATGAAAAAAAAAAAAATCAGTGTCGAAGGGCATGTAAGGGGAGATTGCTCCCCAAAGTATGAATTTTCTTTCTTCTCTGAAACCACACAAAAATTTCGATGAAACTTGACCACAACCTTTATCACCAGTGATGTACCAAGTTTGTCCACGGCATTAAAAAAAAAAATCCTCTCCGTGAAATATTTTGTGGGTCATCCATGCTTACCAGTGGTTCCCTGGATATCTTATCCAGCCGCTCCCAGGGGTATTGCCCCTATGTTTTTAGTATGATAGAATGATTTAAAAAATATGTTGTTATGCTTTTTGGAAACAAATCTCATGTAAAAAAAAAATATCTTAAATGTGCCTTGCAAATGGATTGGAGACCGGTAATTTATTCTCCCAAATGGTTTAACTTTATAAACTAATTGCACCATGGAGTGTGCAATGCACACCACCGGTGTAATTAACAAACATTAATTATAAACACGGACCAATAAACATCGTCACTAGACAGCAATCAACAAAATCAACACACAAACCTCGTAGACTACTCGACAGAACAGAGGGAAACGATGGGATACGGTTAATGGAGGAGAGATAGTGATTGTATTCAAGGAAACAAGCTTGATGTGGTTACTCTGCTGGAACGGGAGGTGGCACGGATGTGAAGCACGAATGACAGACTCAGGAAGTGAAGGGAGCAAGCAGTCTGATGGCAGCAAGTGAGAAGAGTACATACCTTTCCTGAGTGAAGGAGGCAGTCAGTGAAGAGTGAAACCATCCATGGAGCAAAGGAGTACAAGTCACGTGCTCTCCGCGACCACTCCAAACAAGTCAAAATCTCAAACCGATTCAAGGATGCCACCACTTCATGAAATGTCTGATGGTATTGCTCCATTCATGTATATATACACATATATATATATATATACATACATATATCTATATACATACATACATATATATATATATATATATATATATATATATATACACATATATATATATATATACATACATATATCTATATACATACATACATATATACACACATGTGGAGAATGACGAGTACTCTGCTGATTCCCATTGGACAATTGGACACAGTCCACACCAAAGAATCACCTCCAACAGAGGCATCATCCTGGTGACTCTGTCGAAGAAACAAAGATTATACGGTCATTAGCGAAACATCAAACAGAACCCCAGATCTGGATTTTGGACTTATTTCCTCTCAACAGGATAGTATACTGATAAAAAAACATTACTCGTTTATACATCAAATGCACCACCTGACTGTTATGGTGAGCATCACCTCGGATTTTGTCTCATATGGCAAAACTAAACCGCATTATCTGCACAGAACAACCATCCGTCTGCCACCCAGACAATTGTTTGATGTTTAGCTGGTGTTAGCCATATAATCTTTGTCTCTTAGACAGTCACTGGCCGAAGCCTCTGTGTTAGAGGGGACGCTTTGGTGTGGACTGTGTCCAATGTGAATCGGCGGAGTGCTCGTCACACTCCACATGTTTATAATTTCCCGCCAATCACATCATGTGCCTTCTGGTTGAATGGTATGCATTTGCAGGAACAATTGCCTGGGTGGCAGACCGATGGTTGTTCTGTGCAGATTATGTGGTTTTACTGTGTGAGACATAAACCGTGGCGATGCCCACCATAACAGTAAGGAGTTGCACCTGAGACTGACGCACGCACGATTGACGCCTCCCATAATCCTCCAGCTGAATAAGCTGTGTATAGCAACCAAAGAAGACCAACTGATGTTAAGTGCTTACGCTGTTTCAAACCCTTCCTAGAGTTCCTCAACAACTATAAAGATGTTCACACATAGTACATGCATGAAAATCCCAATGTTCTACACCCCCTCAGCTACCGGACCAGTTTCCTCACTTATTGGCGAGTCATCAGAGATAGCGTAGCCAGCAATGCATACCAATGAGGCTCCCAAGAATGTACCATGTGCAAACATCAAAAGCAGTCAAAGCATAAATAAATAAAGACCCACCCAAATCTCTCACCTGTGAATGGCTGGAGGATGTGGGAGGGGTGAATCATTTATGTAATCCGAACCACCTGGGTGTCATTGATTTGGTGAGAGCTGATTGGCTATTCCCTCCATCACAGGTGAGAAATATGGGTGAGTCTATATATATATATATATATATATATATATATATATATATATATATATATATATATATATATATATATATATATATATATATATATATATATACACATATACATATATTGTTGCGGCTACAGGTACCGAGACACCAGCTTGTCACTTAAAGGGATTAATCCCTGGTTGTCTTCAGTAGAGCCGGACCTGGGGCCACCGCTCACAATTAAAGTTGTGTTACGGTAGGTTGTTTTAAAACCACGAACGCCACCCACTAAACCACGAGTTCCAGTGTCCAACGTCTAATTATTCCGTTGAACTGGAGGTCACGTGGTTACCTGAGCGGGGAGCGTGCCCTTGGCAAAGCACCAACGTTATCTTGATTAGATCTTAACTAGGGCGGCCGAGCGTTTTAACCGCTGGTGCATGCCGACTATTTTGGTCGAATCTGTGGTAATTACCTCCCATTCTATATCGGTTCGAACAATGCTAGACCAATGGAAGGAAAGGACAAACACAGACAGGTTGGAAATCGACAAATGATTTATTTATAATAAAATAAATAAATGGAAAGAACTTTTATTTTCTGAGGTAAATAAAGAATGAATTTCAAAGCCAAAATCAATCAAAATGCCAGGAAAGAGACAAAGAGCAGACTAGATGCTTATTGGGGGTTGACTTACAGCTAAACACAGACATGGGGACCCAACAGATCATTCAGGAGAGGCAAAGAATCGTCTTGCTCACCAGAAAGTAGTCGTCTGTGAAGTGAAAACGTCCTGAAATGTGTGCGTGCATGTCACGTCCATCGTCAGCACCCAGCCTTGCCATGCACCCTCTCACGAACAGCCTTGAATATCAGTCGAAGTCTGGAGGGCACTGAGATCGTCTGTCGTGGGTTTAGACCCTGGTGTTGTTGGTTGCCGACCCGTACCTTACTTGTTGGCGGCGCTGCTCACACCCACAACACGCTCGCTTGTCCAAGCACTGGGAAGGACGAATTGTCTCGTTGTTGGCGCTGGTCAGACACCCGCTTCTTGCTCGCTTCTCAAGCTTACTTGTCGTTCTCTTCGCCTTCCCTGGCTTTCTTCCGCCTACGCTTTCCCTCTCGCTTTTTTCTCTCCCACTTTTTCTCTCCCGCTTTTTCTCATCAGAGAACGTAGCTCTCGTTCGTTTTATATCTCCGGGCCATCTCCGCCCAGTGCAGTCTGCCCCAAGCACACCCTGCCCCACTTGTGCATGGTTACCATGACGACCCGTGCGCTCTCAAAAAAGGCGGGCGTCGGAGCTCGCAGAAGAGTGTTGCTGAGGAAGAATGGGGGGGGGGGGGGCTTCAGAGCTCATGAAAGAAATGTGTGTAAACGTGTCTGTCGTAAATAAAAAGTTTTCATTTAGAGAGGGGATCTATCCTTTATCCTTCTCCATGTATCACATTTAAGATCCCATTAGACATGTGGATTGGGTTAATCTGAATATGGATTTAAGGAAATAACTGTCTGAGGACCTGGATGTGTGGATGCATTCATCAGACCGAATTCTGAAATCCGTAACAATATATAGATTTAGATTATATAAATGATTGACCCCTCCCACACTCCTCTCGTCGAATAAGCTGTGCAAAGCAATCCAAAAAGACTTACTCAATGTAAGTGCTACACTGTTTTGAACCCTTCCCAGAGTTCCTCAACAACTATAAAAACATTCACACATCGTACAATCACCCGATTGACCAGAGTACACACAGGAAAATCCCAATGCTGTACACCGCACCAGCTACCGGACTGGTTTCATCACTTATTGGCGAGTCATCAGCGATAGCGTAGACAGCAATGCATACCAAGGAGGCTCGCTCCCAAGCATGCACCACGTGCAAACGTCAAAGCAGTCAATAAATAAGTAAATAAATACCCGCCCACATCTCTTACCTGCGAATGGCTGGAGGAGTGTGGGAGTGGTCAATCATTTATAAAATCCCCGCCACCTGGATGTAGTTGATTAGGTGAGAGCTGATTGGCTATTCCCTCCATTCACAGGTGAAATATGTGGGTGAGTCTTTATATATACACATATGTATATATATGTATATATATATGTATATATATATATATATATATATATATATATATATATATATATATATATGTATATATATATATATGTATATATATATATATATGTATATATATATATATATGTATATATATATATATATGTATATATATATATATATATATATATATATATATATATGTATATATGTATATATATATATATGTATATATATACATATATATATATATATATATATATATATATATATATATATATATATATATACATATATACATATATATATATATATATATATATATATATATATATATATATATATACATACATATATATACATATATATTTATATATATATTTACATATATATATATATATATATATATATATATATATATATATATATATATATATATATATATATATATATATACACACATATATCACTATCACCCTGTCACATGATATGGGTTTTCCGAGTTAGAAAGTTAGTTCAAGTCTGCAATGGGGTCCAGCTACGTGGTCCCTCATGTTATCTCAATGAAGGATTGAAAAGCCCATTGCAATACATGATAGAGAAAGAAACTTCACGTTGGACAAATCGAGGCTGGACAAATTTTCAAGTCCCCAAAAAGTCCAATAACTCCACATTTGCATATTAATGTAAATGGCGAACTTGTAGAAGGTTAAAATATCTTCCAGAATGTGTGGTCACTTTTTGTCTATCTTCTTTGTTTTTCATTTTACGACATGTCAAAAATGGGTGATTTTCAACTTTGGGGGGCTCTGGGGCCTCACTGGGGTAAATACAGACATAGTGTAAACATATTTGGAGTCCCCTCTTCAAGGCCTATCAGAATCTATCATTAAATTGTTTCAACTCTCATTTACATATTTGGCATATTTAATGAGGCGAATCGGCATCATTTAAAATCATATAAATTAAATAACGATTTCGATCAAATTAACAACTTAACATTCCCATGGAATATCGGACATGTGTGCAAAAGCTTGAGGCTGTTGGGTTAAGCCTTCTGGAGAAGAAGATGTTTTTAGGTTTTGGAGAAAATCCAATATGGCCGCCATACCACGTGACCTACGTCATCAAAATTTTCAAAGTGTTACCTACAGGTGGAGCGTTATTAAATGGATAAGTTTCATTGAATTTCATCAAAGCATTATTTTCATTTAACGACATTTCAAAAATGGGTGATTTTAAACTTTGGGGGGCTCTGGGGCCTCATTGGGGTCAAGTCCAGACATGGTATAAACATATTTGGAGTCCCCTGTTTATGTCCTATCTAAATCTGTCATTAAATTTTTTCAACTCTCATTTGCATATTTGGCATATTTAATGAGGCGAATCTGGATCATTTAAAATCATATAAATTAAATAAATATTTTGAGCAAATTAACAAATTAACTTTCCCCTGGAATAGTGGAAACGTCTGCAAAAGCTTGTGGCTGTTGGGTTATCCCTTCTGGAGAAGAAGATGTTTTTAGGTTTTGGAGAAAATCCAATATGGCCCCAACATCACGTGACCTACGTCATCAAAATTTTCAAAGTATAATCCTCACGTGGAGAGTTATTACATGGATAAGTTTCATTGAATTTAATTCAAGCGTTGTTTTCATTTTATGACATTTCAAAAATGGGTCATTTTCAACTTTGGGGGGCTCTGGGGGCTCACTGGGGTCAAATACAGATATAGTATACATATATTGGGAGTCCGCTGTTTATGTGCTATCGAAATTTGTCATTAAATTTTTTCAACTCTCATTTGCATATTTTGCATATTTAATGAGGCGAATCGGCATCATTTTAAATTATATTAATTATGTAACGATTTCGACCAAATTAACAAATTAACATGACATGGAACTTAGCAAATGTTTGCAAAAGATTGAGGCTGTTAGATTATCCCTTCTGGAGAAGATGTTTTTAGGTTTTGGTTAAAATCCAATATGGCCGCCATACCACGTGACCTACGTCATCAAATGTTTCATAGTATAAACTTCAGGTGGTGATTAATTATCCTGTTAAGTTTCGTTCAATTTCATCGAACTTTTTTCCCTCCAGATCCGCCACAAAATCGGTCAGTAGAACATAAAAACGCCTTTAATAATAATAATACTAACGATTCCAATAGATCTTCAGCCATGCTTGAAGCCCTAATTATATGTTATTCTTAATGACTGAACACACACAAAAACACAAACTCATGTCAGAATAGCTGTGCACACAATGGCACAACAGAGTTTGTAAAGTAATCCGCTGGCACATCTGCAAAAATTTTGATATCCCAGTTCCAGAAAATTTGTGGGAACATGAACCAAAAGCAATGACTGAAAACATAGAAGTACCGCTCATGTACGACCTAATGATCCCATCAAGCGTGAACATCGAAAACAAAGTGTTGCGACCAGACATCATACTTAGGGACAAAAAAAAAAAGAGAAGAAGGCATTGCTAATTGAGGTGTTAATACCAGTGGTTTTGGACGAAGCAATGCAAAAATCAAAACCTCAAGAATGAAGTGAAAAGACCCAGGAAGTTGAAGAATGACCAAGTTGTACGAGTGATAGTTGGAGCGACGGGAATGATGATGAAGAACCTCAAAGAGATTAAAAAAAAACATCCCTGAGAATACTATTACAAACAAACTGAATTTGTAAGCTGTTCGCGGCTCAGTGACGATCCTGAAGAGAGCTCTCGGCCAAAATTTTTTTTGAGAACAGAAAACTTCACAGCTTGGTCCATGAATTGTGACCCCTGATAGAAATAAATGTAGATACTTTGAGCCCGCCTTGCGAGGACTGCATTCCACATTCTAAAACCCGCATATGTGGATACCAATCAATGAAACACACACACACACACACACACACACACACACACACACACACACACACACACACACACACACACACACACACGAATACATTGAGACCTTGGAGGGTTCCGTTCCACCTTCTTCAGCCCACATATGGAGATAACCAACAACTCACAACACACACACACACACACACACACACACACACACACACACACACACACACACACACACACACACACACACACACACACACACGTAGATACATTGAGACCTGGGAGGGTTCCGTTCCACCTTCTTCAGCCCGCATATGGAGATAACCAACAACTAACAACACACACACACACACACACACACACACACACACACACACACACACACACACACACACACACACACACACGTAGATACATTGAGATCTGGGAGGGTTCCGTTCCACCTTCTTCAGCCCGCATATGGAGATAACCAACAACTAACACCACACACACACACACACACACACACACACACACACACACACACACACACACACACACACACACACGCACACACACACACACACACACACACGTAGATACATTGAGACCTGGGAGGGTTCCGTTCCACCTTCTTCAGCCCACATATGGAGATAACCAACAACTAACAACACACACACACACACACACACACACACACACACACACACACACACACACACACACACACACACACACACACACACACACACACCGGTGCCAAGTGCCATTGTGGCAATACAGTTTACATACATGAACACATGCACAAATGTTCACATTCATAAAGAACATAAAATAACTTTTTCATAAAGAACTTTTTCATAAAAGAAAAAAGACAAAAACAAAGATTTACCTTTAAGCAGAGTTCTTTGAAAGAGGAATGCAAGTGGGAAACGAGATGGTATTCATAGAATACATACAATGCAGAGTTTTGAGACGGACTTTTTAGTGCGAGCCAACTCGTTCATTTATTAAGGTGTTTTTTTCTTTGATACAATATAACTGCCAGACCACGTGACCGATGACGTCATCTTTATCAAAACATATGTCCCATGGGCAGTTGATCCATTCGTTAAATTTTGCATTCATCGGTTAGGCAGTTTCTCCGATGAATATCTTCAAAGATTTTACCTTAAATCCAATATTGCTGCCACACCATATGACACATGATGGACATTTTTATGAAAATCCTGTTCAAATATCAAATCAATTGGATGAGAATTGACAATTTAAATTTTTTTGGCTTGCTTTGACCTTTTGGCCGATGTTGACTTCAAAAATAGTTGGTGGTTGAATTCAATGTCCTGAAATGCAAATTGTCTTCAAATTTCAAGTCAATCGGATGAAATTGACAATTTTATAAATCTGGCCTATGTTGACCTTTTGGCTTATGTTGACCTCAAAATAGTTGGTGGTTAAATTCAGTTACTTGATTTGCAAATACTATTTAAATTTCTAGTCAATTGGATAAAAATTGAAGATTTTATAAAATTGGCCGATGTTGACCTCAAAAGAGTGATCGTGATATCACATGGTCATATAACATTTGTTCTAGCTTCGATTTCCTGTGCTGAATGTTTTTCGATGTATGCTCTTCACAAAATGCAGACATGTTTGACATACGACATACGTACATATGTTACCGATCGCTTAACCTCCGTCTTTTGCTTCGAGAGTGCAGGGTAATTAGTGAAATTCAATTCAAAAATATATTAAGCCACAAAACACCAAATGTCGGTCGATGCCTTCACAGCAAGAACAAACATGGCAAACACGAGGTCGGATGGATCATATTTTTAGCTTATTTGGAATTTACATTCCAGATAAGGTCTTGTCATCACACACCTCCATCCTTCCGTCTGTCCGTCATCTCCTTTTTCGATTTCTCTGGCCAAATTGCTGTGCCGATCCGGCTAAAATTTGGCACAAAGTTCCTCTCCCAACTGGTAACAGAGATTGCAAACCTTGTTACGATCACGTGAATTAAATTAAGTTAAAATGGCTGACATAGTAAATTTCGTTTAAAATCTTTTTCTCCAGAACCACGCGTCAGAATGCTACCAAATTTGGTTACATTAGACAGGGTAGGGATGTTAAATTGTGGAGGTCCTACTGATCAGATGACAGGAAGTGTGTCAAAATGGATGACAGCCAATTGTTGGGAAACTGTGTAAATTCCTTCAAAAATCTTCTCCAGACCCAATATTAATAATGCTATCAAATTTGGGTTACAACATTAGGCCATGGTAGAAATGATATATTGTGGAGGTCATGCCAATCACATGACAGGAAGTGGGCCAAAATGGGTGACAGCCAATTTGTGGTAAAATTGTGTAAATTCTTTCAAAAATATTCTTCTCCAGACCCACCAGTCTGAATGCTACAAAATTTGGGTGACAACATTAGGATATGGTCCGAACGTTAAATTGTGGAGGCCATGCTGGTCACGTGACCGGAAGTATGTCAAAAAGGCGGTCGCCCAAATTCCTTCCAAAATCTTCTTCTCTTGACCCACAAAATCAGCATGCCACCAAATTTGGGTTGCAACATTCGGCCAGGGTAGGGATGTTAATAAAATTGTGGAATGCATGCCGATCACATCACCGGAAGTGTGTCAAAATGGCAGACTGAGTAAATATTTGGGAAAATCATGTAAATTCCTTCAAAAAAATTCCTCTCCAGACCCATCAGTCAGAATGCCACCAAATTTATGGTCACATGATCAGAAATGACCAGCAATTTAACATCCATACCCAGGCCTAATGTTGTAACCCAAATTTGGTCGCATTCTTATGAGTGGATCAGGAGAAGAAGATTTTTGAAGGAATTTGAGGTAGCACCATTTTGACACACTTCTGGTCATGTGATCAGCATAGCCTCTGCAATTTAACATCAGGACTCTGTCCTAATGTTGTAACCTAAATTTGGTAGCATTCTAACTAGTGGATCAGGAGAAGAAGATTTTGGAAGGAATTTCCGTGATTTTCCCCAAAATTGATGAAGTCAGCCATTTTGACCCACTTCCGGTCATGTGATCGTCATGACCTTCGCAATTTAACATCCCTGCATTGACCTAATGTTGTAACCCAAATTTTGTAGCATCCTGTCTGGTAGGTCTGGAGAAGTTTTTTGAAGAAATTTACTAAGCTGACCATTTTGACCAACTTAAAGTCATGTGACTGGAACGAGCTTTGCAATTCCTGTTACCAGTCCGAAGTGGAACATTATTGCCAAATTTCAGCTGGATCAGCCCAGTGGTTTGGCGAGAGAAGTCGGAAAAGGAGACGGATGGACGCACGGCACATGATGACAATACCTTATCTGAAATGTAAATTCAAGATAAGCTAAAAATCGGGCACTAAGGGGGTCTGTGGCTGTTGACCCCAAAAATAGCTATTTGCTTTCTTCTCAGAAACTCCTACCGAGAACCGAAGCAACTGATTTTGAGGTGCCAGTGATTCGCCTTTCACCCCTACACCTCATTCTGAGAATAACCATGCCACGGGAATACCGGTGTGAGGCTGGACTGTCAGAGGCTGTTTAAGATGCTGAGCCATTGGAATATTTTACACACTTTGAGAGCTTATCCTCAGTCACTCTGCGGCATAACAGTTCATGTGGGTCGAAATGAAAATATGTATTAAAAAAATAATTATATAGCATTCCCACTACTCCAAGCATTCCCACTACTCCAACTTAAAGAGCATTCCCACCTTGTCGTGTTGACGGGAAAAATTATGAGCCCAAGTCTGTCACCAACTGATTATTGAGAACTACCATTCGATTGAAAGTGGCTGGAATTTTTAATTTTGCCAGGGTGCTGCTGATAACTCGCCTCCTCTTCCTCTTTAATGCGGCCATTATATGAAGTACCGTAGCTGAGCAATTTAAATTCCAATTTGATCGGATATTCAAAGCATACTGTCGGAGGAACCAGATGGTAAAGGCCCAGGAAGTGCAATTTGCTTCAGTTTAGCAATGGCCATTCCTTTATCACTCTCTGTATTGTGCACATGAGCTGTATTCCATTCAATTCCAAGATGATTCAAGGATCAGACCAGATCTCTGCCCCAGGCTCCTTTGCTGCTGCCCTGCAAGCGTTTGCAACATTCCCTCTTGGGCGCGACGTTGGAAAGAGTCCCCGTGACTCAGGAGACGAAGAAAAAGGATGGCATGCTTAAAATCGTCTGGGTATCAATGAGCGTCAGTGGAAGGTCACCTCACACATGGTTCCTCAGGTAATCCTGACGTCACCAGCTTGTTTTTGAATTGTACAGAAATCCTTGGCTTGTTCCATCAACCTAAATGATTTATCTATCTGCACTAAATTGTATTTACTGGTGAACTTGGAATGCACTCAAAGGTAACAAATGTACTTCACAATGGGAAGGCCTGAACTCCTTGGAAAAGGGGGGGAAACCCACCCACAGATGGAGGCCATGAAAATGATCTTCACCAAAAAAAAAAACGAAAAACCAAGACAAGGTCACCTCCTCACAGGCAAATAGCAGCAAAGGCCAAATGAGCACAGAATCCAAAGAACATACTGCACCAAATGGAATAACTGAACTCAAAACTTCAAACGCTAACAATTACCAAGTGTGATCACTTTCACATCCATTCACCTTGTATCGGTCCCTCATGAGTGGACTCGTGGACTATTTTAAATGGGGAAGCACGTCGATGTCATTTCTGTACTGCAAACTGAACTGTTCCGAGGTCAGCTGAATGACCTTCATCGTAGAATGCACAACGGGATACAATGATGTTAAAATGATGAGGGGGTTGGGAGATAAATAACCAAATCAATGGTCGACATATCTACAGAAATGTCTCACTGAATGATTCGAGGGGGAGGAGGGGGGCTCTGCACAGTTCAGTATGCGACACGACAAGGTAATTAATTAATTAATTTCTGTGCAGGCAGTCATGTCTTTTGCCTTTGTGCATGAATGATTAGTCGAGGAAAGCATCTGACGTGTCAGTATCATGACATTTCGATCAAGAGGTTAAGTGCTTCCTTCAAGATGATAATGCAAATATAAGTTGTTTTTACTTCATTTAATTTTTATTTTTTTTTAACTTGCAAACCTATATATGTGTAACCCATTGTTAATTTTTAAATAAAACATTAAAAACGACAACAGCACTCAGTGGAGCACATACCTCCTCCAGGTTGAACAGTTTACATTTTGTATCCCACTGATAGGTCGGATCTGGATTCGGACCTAAACCAAAATCAAATCGGCTTGTTCTTGTGACCGAACCAACTCATCCACAAGTTTTTGAAATATCATGCTATACAGTATGTCGTTTTTGGCCCCGTCTCTCAATGGTGAAGAATCACTCTGACATAACAAAAAAAATAATTATCGGATCCAAATCCAGATCTTCACCAACATCGAATCAATTCGTCCTTGTCAAACACCTAACCTGTCCACCATATTTCACCAGGATCCATTTATAAGTTTTTGAGATATTCTGCTATATATTGTTTTGGGCGCAATCTCTCAATGGTGAAGATCTCTTAAAAATTCTCAGATCCAAATCCAGATCTTCACCAAAATCGAATCAATTCGTCCTTATCACACACCTAACCTGTCCACCATATTTCACCAGGATCCATTTATAAGTTTTTGAGATATACTGCTATATATTGTTTTGGGCGCAATCTCTCAATGGTGAAGATCTCTTAAAAATTCTCAGATCCAAATCCAGATCTTCACCAAAATCGAATCAATTCGTCCTTGTCACACACCTAACCTGTCCACCATATTTCACCAGGATCCATTTATAAGTTTTTGAGATATACTGCTATATATTGTTTTGGGCGCAATCTCTCAATGGTGAAGATCTCTTAAAAATTCTCAGATCCAAATCCAGATCTTCACCAAAATCGAATCAATTCGTCCTTGTCACACACCTAACCTGTCCACCATATTTCACCAGGATCCATTTATAAGTTTTTGAGATATACTGCTATATATTGTTTTGGGCGCAATCTCTCAATGGTGAAGATCTCTTAAAAATTCTCAGATCCAAATCCAGATCTTCACCAAAATCGAATCAATTCGTCCTTGTCACACACCTAACCTGTCCACCATATTTCACCAGGATCCATTTATAAGTTTTTGAGATATACTGCTATATATTGTTTTGGGCGCAATCTCTCAATGGTGAAGAATCTCTGAAAAAATTCTCAGATCCAAATCCAGATCTTCACCAAAATCGAATCAATTTGTCCTTGTCACACACCTAACCTGTCCACCATATTTCACCAGGATCCATTTATAAGTTTTTGAGATATACTGCTATATATTGTTTTGGGCACAATCTCTCAATGGTGAAGAATCTCTGAAAAAATTCTCAGATCCAAATCTGGATCTTCACCAAAATCGAATCAATTCGTCCTTGTCACACATCCAACCTGTCCACCAAGTTTCACCAGAATCTGCCCCATAACATTTTGAGATATCCTGCTCGCAGACAAACGTACAAACAAACAGACAGACAGGAGTGAAAACATGGCCGCAATCCACCTTCGGTGATGGAGGTAACTAAAAGATGCCATCGAGGCCTACTCCAAACTTACCGCATCTTCCACCACATGGACCCGATAAATGAAGTTACTCTTTAAAAGAGTAATGAATGTGGGTACGAACATGCTTGTCTGGATTTCAAGAAACACTTCCACAGATATAGAGTGGCGGATGAGTGGAATAAACTCCCAGACACTGCAGTAACACCCGACTTACCATACAGTACAATAACTTCAGAAAGTGTTCACACCCCTCGACTTTTTTCACATTTTGTTGTATGACAGCCTGAATTTAAAATGGACTAAATAGACATTTTTTGTCAACAATCGACACAAAATACCACATAATGACAAAGTGAAAACATGGTTTGAGAAATTTTTAGACATTACACACACACACACACACACACACACACACACACACACACACACACACACACACACACACACACACACACACACACACACACACACACACACACACACACACACACACACACACACACAATAGTGACTGAAGCTTTTCGTGCTGCACTCTTCAGGGTAAAAATCGCAGCAAGTGAAGGAGGACGTGAAGGAGGAAGTGAAGGAGGAAGTGAAGGAGGAAGTGAAGGAGGAAGTGAAGGAGGAAGTGAACGAGGAAGTGAAGGCGCGTGCTTAAAACGCAGGTCTCAATAAGGTAGACGCTGATTGGTTCAACTGTAATGACGTCACGGTTAATCCGAACGCCCATTGGTCGGCTCATCATCTTCACCTCGAGCTCCCATTGGCTGGAGCAGAGTTTGTCGATGATTGGCGTTTGCAACCGCATCCTGGAGAGAGGGGGGGGGGATCGGTTTCCCATAAGGTCCATTCACCATTCAACCCATTCATGCAGTTCCTCACCGAATGCAGATGAGAGTTTCGGCAGAAACTGCTTGCAGCTTACGTTGATCTCTGCAAAGCTTTTGATTCAGTGAATCTGGATGCCCTCTGGAGGATTCTTGGTCTTCGTGGGGTGCCACCAAAACTGATCAATCTGATATCTGAACTGCACTCTGGTTGTGACTGGAGTTTATCAGGGGTGTGTTCTGGCCCCCACACTTTTCAGCACTTGTATGGACTGTATTCTGGGGAGGATGTCGGAGAGATCAAGCTGCGGTGCAGCGTTAGGGAATGTCAATATCTCTGACCTTGATTTTTCAGATGATGCAGTCATCTTTGTGGAGACTGGCTGTCCTTTTGGGGGCTCTCGAGGTGATGAATGAGGAGTCGGAGCCACTGGGATTACGGGTTTCCTGATTCAAAACTAAGATTCAGGGTTTCAATGACATCTTAGATACTGCTATCTTGTCTGTACCTGTTTGTGGTGAGGATGTTGAGGTCACCTCAAGATTCACTTACATTGGCAGTGATGTTTACGTCTCTGTTGGCTGTAAGCCAGAGGTCAATAAACGTCTGGGTCGGGCCGTGGAGTAATGGAATCACTGGATCATTGAATGTGGCACTGTCGGTACCTGTGCAGGAGCTCGAAAGTCCGAGTCTCTCAGCACTTATTGCTTCCAGTCCTGCTCTACGGATGTGAGACTTGGACTCTGACCAGAGATCTGAGAAGGAGACTTAATTCCTTTGGTACCAGGTCTCTTCGGAGAATCCTTGGCTTTTGCTGATCGCACTTTTTGTCCAGCCAGAGGTTGCTGAGAGAGACTCGGATGAGATTTGTTACCTGCATAGTCCGTGAGCATCAGCTGTGGCTGTATGGACACGTGACTCGTTTTCCTGACGCTGATCCTGCTCACCAGATTCTCTCAGCAAGGGAGCCTCGTGAGTGGAGGAGGCCAATGGGCCGACCACGTGCTTCATAGTTGCAGCAGATTTTTCGGCATTTCAAGGAGATGGGGATGGGCCAGGCATCTGCCTGGGGGATGGCCAGACGGAGGCCCCTGGAGTAACAGAACGTAGACGCAGCGACACGCTGCTCTGGCACATGCTCTGATACCTGACTTGACCTGACCGATGTGGCAATGCAACAGATGATTTTGTCGTGCTCCTGATGATCCAACAACCATCATAACTTTTACATCTCCATCTTTCTGAGCTCCACCCTCCCACCCATCATCATCATCCCCCGAGGTAAGTCTTGTGTTTACTGTCGATGGCAGAGAACAGCACAAGTATGTGCTGTACTCTGCCATGTGCACTTGTGTACTTATCTTCACCCACCTCGTTGTTTTGGAAAAAAAATTAAAAACGTAAATCTCTTGTGATTTTGTTTGTTACATCCACCACCGAAAGTGAAGCAGGTTATGTTTTCACCCCTTTCTCTTTGTTTGTCTGTCTGTTTGTTTGTGTACAGGATATCTCAGAAAGTTGTGGACGGATCCGGATGAAATGTTGTGGACCGGTTCACGGACACGGATGTGTGTGACACGGACGACCTGTTTCGATTTTGGTGAAGATCCGGATTCGGATCCAGCTACTAGAATTTTTAAAGTGATTCTTCACCATTGAGAGATCGTGCCAAAAGGGATATGTAGCACGATATCTCAAAAAAGTTGCGGACGGATTCGGACAAAACTTAGTGGATAGGTTGGGTACGTCATAAGGACGAATTGATTCAATTCTGGTGAAGATCCGAATCCGGATCTGGATAAGAGAATTATTTAGTTTTTAAAATGATTCTTCACCATTGAGAGATTTGTTGGTTTGAGAGATTTGAGAGAAAACGATATAGTACTGTATAGCATGATATTTCAAAAAATGTATTGGGTCCGATATGACCTCGTGGATCAGGCATTACGTGGTGGAGGTGTGCGCTCTCCCGAGTGCCCTTCTAGTTATATACTGGATTTTTTTTTTAATGTTAACATGCTTTATATTTATTTTACATGTTTATTTTTGTTGTGATGTGTTTATTTCTGGCTGCTGTAGACCTTCCTCTTTATGCTCTCGAAGCCCAGGAACCGAACTCCCTTACACACACAAACATCCATACATCCGTACATATACCTACATACATTTTTAAGAATATGCTTCCTCGGTTTTACTGTGTGAGAGTGCAGCAAACCTGTCTCATATGTTTTGTCTTTTGTCTGGATCTTACCCTTGAGTGACTACTATTCAAAAGGCACCAAATGTCATTCATTGTTCTCTGGAAGCTGCATGAATAGGCTTCTCTGAAAGTGTCTAATGGTCAGTAATTTGGTCTCCCATGCTGAAGGTGACAGTCATTTTTAAAGTACCAGCCTGGACTGGATCCTAATTGGAAGTGATTACCATTTAAAAATCGTCGTCGAAATGATTCATTTGCAATGGAGGACATCTTCACATTCATTTGTGTCTGCTGAATGATTGTGCCAAAGACTGAGACAAGTGAGTCGGGGTACTTGTCAAGGGTCCAAGCTGTCTAATCTGTCTGAAGGATGTAAGGGGTCTAAATGGTGTTAAGGTCTAAGGGGTGTAAATTGATTCAAGGGGTGTAAAGGTCTAAAGGTTATTTGGGTCTTAAAGGTGATAAAAGGTCTAAACCTAAAGAATGAAGGGATGTTTTAAGTGTCGAAGAGGCATTAAAGGTAAAAGGGGTCTTAATGCAAGGCAGATCTGGCAAATTCATTAATTTCAAAAATACTCAATGAGAATATGATGGGTGCAGACATGATGTAATGGTTTAGTCGGGGTCTTCTGGCAAAGCTGGGATATAAAGGCGGTCTTCACGAGCAGTTGTGGATTGAGAGTGGGGAGACCAGCAGCACATTAAGAGACCAGGTAAAGGGAAGCTGCACTACAGTCTACAGAGCAAGATGGATCGGGGTGTGAGTACAGCAAGACAGCTGAACTTTTAGTGTGGAAGAAAAGACGTCCGAGGTGTTCGGATTCGAGTCAACTCTCTCGATTCAAACCGCCACTGTCCAACCTACTTGTACTTCTTCTGGGACACCCGGTGCCAGTAATCCACTGATAAACCAGAGCTCAAGCATATTTACACCTTATAAAATCCAAGGCAAAATGATGCCGCTCCAGTATTCCCCCTCCGAGCCCGCTTATCAAACCAAAGGTACACACAAAATACATAAATAATGTTGTCCTACAAGAGGTGTTGAAAGTACATTTTGTTGTTGACCATTTTTCTTTGCTGTGACTTATTTTTACATGGACAGTCATAAATATCGTGCTGGAACAAAACACCCAGAGCAAGTCATATACGATGGTAAGGGAATTGCTGAAGTAGGGTCTGTTCTGAGGTCCGTTCTTCGAGCTGATTCAAACTGGCAACCACAATCTGAAGTGACGGTTGATGGAACACCAAAACGTGAGATCCAGGTGTGGATAAAGGCCCTGACGATGATAGGTGTAATGATGTCAGCTATCATTTTTGCCTCCGGCCATTGAGTGAAGCAGTCAACACGAGTCAGTAAATAGCGGTGCCTGTTTGAAGGTGATAGGGGATCAACAATATCCACAAGGACCCTGTTGAAAAGTTACTGAGTGGTGTGATTGTGTGATGTTGGATAATGGAGCGTTGACATTGAAGGTATTGCTTGACCCCAACAATGCACATCGGTGTTGATGCATGGCCAGACGTAGCATGTGGGGAGGAGTCATTGGGATGCTCGAATACCCGGGTGTGTGAGCCAGTGAAAAGTACCAATCACTATATGACGGAATTCCACAGGAACGAAAGGGAGTGACTGTCCCGTCAATGTAACACACGCGAGGGTAGTGTTTGTCCCTGGAAGCAGCACCTCACGAAATGTAAGCAAACCGGTTGCAGATTGTAGAGATGGTTGAACAGCAAAAGGTAAATGTTTATGGTCAGTCAGGACAGAGAATTGTCTGGCCTCTAAGATGTGGCAGAAGTACTTTATGGTGAGAAAAACAGTGAGTCAGGTCAGGTCAGGTATGGGAGCCTGTGCCAGAGCAGCACGTTGCTGCGTCCACTTTCTGCCGGTACTTCAGGGGCCTCAGTCGAGCCATCCCCATGCAGATTCCTGGCTCATCTCCATCTCCTTGAGATGCTGATCAACCTGCTGCAACCACAAGGCACATGGTTGGCCCACTGGCCTCCTCCACTCACAAGGCTTCCGAACTGAGAGAATATGGTGAGCAGGATCAGCATCAGGAAAATGAGCCACACGTCCATAACAGCCGCAGCTGAAGCTCACAGGCTATGCAGGTAACAAATCTCATTTGAGTCTCTCAGCAACTGCTCGGTAGACACAAAAATCTGACCAGCGATAGCCAAGGATTCTCAAAAGAGACCTTGTACCAAACAAATTAAGTCACCGTCTCAGATCCCTGGTCCGAGTCCAAGTCTCACATCCGTAGAGCAAGACTGGAAGAACCAAGAACCTGAAGAGCAGGATTCCCCTGTGAGCAGGATGTGAATCACTTGACCACAGGTGATGCTCTACCCCCTCACAGATTCCTCGCACATAGGTCTCCTAGTCCACCCTTAGCAACACGTGCAGATTCATGCCTCAGCTTTCTGAACAGATTAGTTCTGCCATTCAGCCTGGCCGTATGACTCTGGTCAATTGTATCCAGTGTCCCTTGAGAGACAAAATTCTTCTTTGCCCTACTGTGAGTTCCAAGACATCCACCGGCAACATCAAGGATGGTGGGTATGAAGGCATTCCATGACTTTTTGGGATCCCTAAGGCACCCAGATCCCCCAAATCTCCACTCAGCCTGTTTGCAAACTCCTCAGCTACCCTCTCATCCTTGAGCTTGCCAACATCCAGCCGAGGCTGGGATGGTACCATTCCATTTAAGCTGCAGCTTCAGAGATGCTACAAGCCTGTGGTCAATATTGAGGAACTGAGCACTCCGGAAGACCCTGCAGTTCTGGATCATCCTCCAGCGAACATCAATGAGTACATGGTGAATCTCCTTTGCCAGAACACGAGCGTTGGAATACCAAGTCCAGCAATGAGCATGAGGGCACTGAAACCATGAACCACCTACCCTAAGTCCATGACTTCTTGCAAAGTCAAGGAACTTAAATGCTATTCTGATTCACAGTTGAAAACCCATGGGGACCAACACATGTCTCATAACCATCCCTATCAGTTCCTGTCGATGCATTGAAATCCCCCAAGACTTGAAGGGTATCTCACCTGTGGCACTGATCAACCACAGACTCGAACATTGCAAAGAATGCATCCTTCACGGTGAGATCACTCGCCTCAGTTGGAGCATATACAGAGACCAGGGAAATGACACCGAAGGAGTGACGAATCCTTCATCTCATAATACGCTCGTTGACCGGTGTTACCTCAATTATCATTGGAGTCAGCTTATTAGACACAGCTACAGCAACTCCTTGGGCAAGGTAACCATCAGAGCGACCAGACCAATCGTGGGTGTATCCACCCGCCACGATCTCACCGCAATCTGGTCTCCGAACCTCAGAGAGTGCTGTGATAGCGATGTCCACACGCTTGAGCTCAGATGATAACAGAGACAGGTGATCATCCTCTCTTAGGGATAGGACATTCCAGGCACTCACCCAAAGGGACCACCTCAGGTTAACCCAAGGAGACCACAGTCTTGTGGACTACACCTCAGCACCAAACCAACACACACTCCCGCAATCTGATCCAGGAAGGTTAAGCCATGGTTTCCCTCCTTTCATCAAAGATTGGGGGTCCCAAAGGCTTTGCCCCAATCCATTAATCCAGTGAGCTGCCCTGTGAAGGGAAGCTGCACAGGAGGTACTACCACAGAGTGGGTTTTCAGATTTTTTTGTGCTTTTCATATGTTTTGCAGAATGAAGGGTTTTACAGTGGCCGGAGTGCAAATCCTGCCACCAACCTCCAAATAAGAAGTAACCCAACTGCAGGAGGACGTCCGCAGACACAGTTGGGCACTAGATATGGATGGCCGTTGGCTCACAAGGAGCTCCTCCGCCCTTTGACAGGTTTAGTTTTTAATTCTGCTGGGTGTCCATATCATACACTCTCCTCACCAAGAAACTTATTGGGAGAGACAGTTTAGTCACTGACAACCCGACCATGGAACAGGTTACTACAGGTTTACTTGGTACCTACGTTACATCACAGATCTAATCTGACCTGACCTGTGAAATGCAATGTGCGATTCCTGATCAACAGCACTGGACTTGCTCATCATTGGTTTCATCATTTTAGATAAGATGATGGTTTCATCATTAGATTGGTTTAGATTGGTTTCAACATTTTAGATAAGAAAGCCAGTGGATGCCATTTGGCATTGATGAACTGGTGAACGGCTGCACCCACCGCAACCTCAGACACATCTTCCATCAGGCATGTTGGTGCCTCTGGCTTTGGATGAATCAGGAGTGAGGCATTGGTCAGTCCAACTTTGGTCGTGTGAGTCTGACATGTTTGGCTCCAACCATCAGAACAGAACACTTCAGGTTGCTTAGCAGTTGTGAGTAACTCATTCAGTGGCTGCAGTGTTGTGGCTGCTTTTGGCATATATCAATGGCAAAAGTAGACAAGACCCCAAAACTCTCACCGTTTGCACTGAGGTGAAGGGAACAGGAAATTCCGAATAATTTTCACCTTCTCTTCGAGCATATGGATGCCCGAGTGGTTAACACAGTGGCCGAGGAAATTCAACTCCGGAATACCAAAGATGCACTTTGTGGAATTGATGATGATGCCAAAATCTTGCAAACAGGTGAAGAGTAGACAAAGGTGCTCCTGATATTTTTCTGTGTTGTGTGGGTGATTGGAATATCATTTAGATACACATCATAGAAGTGTAATCCCTGGATCACCTGATCAATAAAACGTTGAAAGGTTTGTGCTGCATTGCGTAGGCCGAAAGGCATCTGCAGGAATTCGAAAAGATGGAAAAGCATGGTGACTGCTGTCTTAAGGATGTCATGTGGATCCACTGAAATTTGATGGTATGCACGAACGAGGTCGACCTTGGAGAAAATTGTATCACCATGGAGTGTGGCGGTAAAATCCTGAAAGTGTGGAATGGGGTAATGGTCTGGAACGGTCTTTTTGTTTAAGGACAGGAAATTCCCACAAGGACACCAATCCGCAGGTGTCTTTTTGGGTACCATGCATAGCGGTGAAGCTCAACTGCTGGATGATGGTCTGATGATCCCACATAACATATCGTCAAACCCATAGCGGGCAACACAATTTCTCGGGTGCTAGTCGGTGAGCACATGAAAAAAACAGGGTGTCCACAGTCGATGTGATGTGTGATCTGGTATTTGATGGGCTGAAATTGTCACCAAAGAGTACGTTATGGTTGGGAAGTCATAAAGTACTTTCTGAAAAGGGCATGTAGGTGTGGATGGAAGACACGTGATATTCAGTGATGAAATAGTGGATGCTTTACCGAGAACACTTAGCTGTACTGAAGCATCCAATAAGCCGGTGATGAGGAGATTGAAATTACACCAAAAATCCACACTGAGGGTAGAGTATTTGGTGTTGGCAATAGTGAACACCCAAGGAAATGAGTGGCATAAGCCCAAATGAAGCTGGAGGAGACGTTCTCCAAAAGTAGCAACATCACTGTTGTTAGTGGCATACAATGAATATTCCTGTCAATTTTTCCATTCATTGGCAGATGGTGGCACAATGCTTACCTGTGCCCCTGTATCCACAAAAATATGAAGTCTGCTTGTACAATCCAGGAGGAAGATAAGGCGAGTGATGTATGGTCCAGGTGAACTCGTCCCCATTAGTTGTGGGCCTTGTCATTTCTCTGTGGCCAGGATGAGCACTGTGCTCTACACTGATGGGCATTGGCACCAAAAGTCAGGTGGTAACAACATCAATGTGGAGTGTTCATGGAAAGTGAAGGCAAATGGTAGCTCGAGGTACAGGGTATCTCTGTCCCTACAAGGGGTCCATGAAGAGGGCATGACTGGCGTTGCACAACATGGAGCATCAGGAAGAGCTTCTTAAGGTCTGCCATTTCAAATTGGTGCTGTGCGACCTGCTGTGGTGGAGGTGTCGGTATAAAGGTATCACTGGAATGATGACCAGATACACAGCAGTGGGAAGTGTTTGCTCTGCATAAGCTGCAAGTATCATGTGGCCATGTGGTGGTAAACATTGCAGGAACAACAGACGAAGGAACAACTGCTCAAAGGTGGCATGGGGGTCACCGAGAAGCTGCTGCATATGACGCTGTAGTTGTGTGGGTCTTCGATCTCCTAAATCCTTGGTTGCAAGGAGTTGTTGAAAGCAGCAGTGCTCAGAGCGGGTCATATACGTCATATGTGTGGCCTTCAAAGTCGTGGATGGGTCGTTCATTGGAGGTTGTCGTAAAATATCTCTCACCTCCATCGCATACTGGGGGGGGACAAGGAGCCAATAATGTATTTGTAATGTGTCGACTAGGTGGAAAAGTCTGTGTCGACTTGTGCTTGGACTCAAATAAACCAAATCTGTGGGTCATTAAGCCAGAATGGTGGCAGCTTGATCAAAACCGCTGTTGCAGATAAAGTTAATTGAGCGTCTGGGAAGAGCATTGCTGTTTGGTCATTCCAGGTTCCTGGTTCTGTGCTTGTAACTCCTTGTCTGTCCATTTTGGATCATGCAGATGTCACCAATATAGCATGGAAGAAAAGAAATCCAAGCTATTCGGGTTCCGAGTCAATTCTCTTTATTCAAACCACCACTGTCAGACCCAATCCTTCCAGGACACTCGGTACTGGAAATCCCCTGATAAACCAGAGCTCAAACATATTTACATATGTGCAAATACTACTTGTCACTTTGTTGATGGGAATACTGAGGAGGGGGGGTGGAAGAGGGGGGGAGAGAGAGAGGTGTGGGGGGAGAGTGAGGAGGTGGAGGGGGGGGAGAGGAGGGAGGGGGAGCAAGGAGGGTGGGGGAATGAGGAGGGAGGGAGAGTGAGGAGGGTTGGGGGAGCGAGGAGGGGTGGGGAAAGGGAAGGCAGCGGGAGGTGAGAGGAAGGGAACGCAGACGTGTGGTGGAGCGTTAATTGCGATTCATACTGTCTCGTCAAAATGCTTCTGAATGGAATAACATTGAAGATGGAAACAAAATAATGTCTGAAATACATTTTTTACTGGTTATACTATAAATACCACCTGGAGACAAACACTGCCCAGAGAAGAACACCACCTGAACACGTCTGGGAGACAAACTCCCATCCGGACAAACATGGCCCGGACACGTCCGGTGACAAACACCAGCCGGACGTGTCTGGAGCCAAGCTGTCCAGAGACAAACACCACTTGGACACATCCTGAGAAAAACTCCTGTTTGGACACGTCCGGAGACAAACTCCCATCCAGATATGTCCGGAGAGACATTCCCATCCGGAGACAAACTTCCAACCGGATACATCTGGACACAAATTCCCGTCCGGACATGTCCGGATACAAACACTACCCATACGCATCTGGAGCCAAACACCACCCAGAGACAAACTCTGCCCGGACATGTCTGGAGACAAACTCAAGTGGCTTAAGCACTCAAGCAACCACTCCAATTAAATGGTTGATAAGGAAATTCTGGCCAGGCTGTGGCTGCATACCATATAGGATCCCTTTAAATTTAAAGCTGGTCTTCACCACACCTGCAGCAGTTAAATAAATTAAGTGAATTCATTCAAATAATTACTTTTTCCCCAAAAGAGTTGCTGTTTAATGTATAACAACAGTGGAAACATGATAAAGCTTAATCGCCTGTGAAATAAACATTGCAGATAATCCGTCACTTGCCTGCGAATTTGTACATGCGTCATATCTGTTCGCCGTCCACGCAAACGTCATAGCTTTATTTTAAAATGTCCGTTTTTCACCAGATTTGCTTTGATTCCTTGTAGAGCACCTCGCGAAACCTCCGAAAATAGAAACACAGGT